>NW_027018014.1:0-119430 GCF_032854445.1 Liolophura sinensis | reverse complement strand
ATATGGTAGAACTTTTTTTTATCTTCAGCGGTAGAAGAAACACTCCAATAAAAGGATACAGAATTGGCGCTGATCGGCTCACAGTGCAGATAAGGTTTCCTGTGTTAAACCATACAGCCTTGGTCTCCCTTGAATAGATGTGCCATACCAAAAATTCAGCGTAGGATAGGCATAGCCTGGGCTTACCTATCTCTCAGACCAGACCAATCAGAATCGTTTCCCTTTAAGCTTGTGAAGCTTATCCCAATAAGCTTGCGAAGTAAAACATGGTTGTTTATTTCCTTCGAATCCTAGTCACAGATGCACACATAATGAGGGGAAGAATAGAAAGTCCTTTTCGTATCCAGCAACGTCAATTGTTCTTGGCCATACTTCCTTAGTGAGGAGGAGACGGTTTTGTACATTCTGACAATTTAAAAAGAAAGGGTGGTTAGATCCCTTTTCAATTCACTATCAGAACATGCATGCTTATGATAGCGCGTGAGTAAAGGGAGATAATCTAGTCTATCTTTGGTATAAGAACTCTGTAGTACTTGCAGGAAAAGAGAGCTTCATTATTCAGAGCAAGGCAGAAACAACGACTTCTTTCAAAGAAGTGGAATAAATCCAAGACACCTGGAAATCTGGGGACTGTTGCCTTGGAAGTTAATGTCACATTTCCCTGAAATTAAAACACACTAACACAGCTGAAAAAGAGCGTGGATGTTTACTGTGTGTGTATGTATAAATGTATGGGGGTTTTATGTCGCATTTATCAATTTTCATTTGACCAGCAGGAGTTATAAGGTTATACTGCCGACACTGAAGCACCATTCCGAGGACACCATATGTGACACCCTACCAAGTCACATTAAACTCACACTGGGTCAAGCAGACGTGCCCTTGCTCCAACCTCTTAGTGCTAAGCGCCAAAGAAATAAGCAACGATTACCAGTTTTAAAGTCTTTGGTATGGCCTGACCCAAGACTAATTTAAGGTCCCCCGATTTTCAATGAATAAATGAATCAATGCTTGGGGTTTATCGTGGTCCTTAAGAAATTTTCAGTCACATGACGGCGAGGAGTCATTAGGTGTATATACATACATCTTGCCTTCCTGGGCGAGGTGCATGCCGACAAAGTGCTGCCGCCATTGGAGAATCATGTCGACGACACCAGATGTGACACCCAGTCACATTATACTGACACCGGGTCAACCAGTCATGTTTCTTTGCTCTAACCTCTCAGCGTTTGATACCGTGTTTCCCAACTTCGAAGAGGACGCTCTATCCATTATGCGAGGTATAAGCGGTCTGGATGTTTACTAATCTCTGCACAACTCATTAATTCCTAAAAATTCAAGAAAGCTGATTTCCATGGCAACCATTTATATAGCATTCTAGTGGCCGCTGAGGTAAATCAGTGTTACGTTTGATGAAACACATGTGGAATTGTGGAAGGACAGGTTTTTCATTCAAATTCTCCTTCAACGATTTCTGAAGAAAAAAAAAAACAAGTGAAGGGAGAGTTATAGAAGGCCGCCATTTAAACAGTAAATTCGTTTCGGAACAAACAGCACATCATTTACCCAACAGTTTTTACAAGTGTCTATTGCAATTCATAGCTCGAATTCATGAACAGATTACAAACACCATTTTTAACCGGGTGCTATGTTTGTCCATTCATTAACAGGTAGAGACGCGTCTTTTTGGGATACCGAATATTTTATTAATCAATCAATAAAAGTTTTATTTTCTTTCCATTCTTTGTTTAAGATACGTCACCTATACGTGCACAGCTGGCTATAATTACCATCATTCACAAGAAAGTAAATCTTCTCTATTTAGTTTTCTTATAGTTGTGCTATGATCATATATAAAGTGAATCTGATTACTGTTCTCAGCTTAATATTGTCCTGTATACAACTCTGAAACTTAGAGTGAGTCTGATGATTTCCACTACTCAGCAAAGACATAAATACAACTGTGCTCTAAATACTCAAGCTGAATCTGATTGTTATACACTGAACACTCAGAATGACATGTATACAACTGCCCAGCTTAATGTGAATCTCAATGATTTCTACTGGTCATTGTGCGCACTTCGAATCGGCATATCTCGGAGATTGTTGTCTTTTATTTACTCGAAACCACCAGGCTGGCACGAGAAGGGACGCATAATCTAGGCCACATATTACATGGCGGATGCTTTCATAAATTACAGGTATTAAAAACTGCCACAACATTGAATTCGCCTTGCCTCGTAACATGGGATGGTTTCATTTCAGGGTAAAAAGGCACATCGGGCATGTCTGGCAAGTCTCGCTTGGGTGACTGGGGCAAATTGTGTCTCTTTCTACTCTACATGTTCTTTTACAGCCATCCCCCACTTTTCCCCTCCCGTAACAACCGACATGCATACTCCATGTCTTCCGGCAAGGCGATCACGTAAAACCGTAAAGAGCGCCGCCCACTGTTCTTCACGTATATGTCTCCTTTTCTATCTAAGACAGCAGCAGAAAGTAGAAAAGAACAAGAAAAGAAAAATAAGTGAATATGATGATAATGCTGGCGATTGGCAGAATGAGTAATGTAAAATTGCTCACGACTACATCTGCTGATTGGACTCGCCAACTTATATGTATGTAATTGTATATATATATATATATATATATATATATATATATATATATATATATATATATATATATATATATATATATATATATATATATATATATATGTATAATGCGCATAGACCCGTTTTCGACATGGTTTATATATGGTTGCGTATGAGACTGCATGAGTAAAGGGGAGATAATAGTCTGTGGTCTTATGTATGTATGCTTATACAGCGTATACTTGGAATTTTACATCACAGAAATTCCTCAGTCATTTGACAACGAAGAGTTATAAGTTCAGACGCTTGACTTGACTGACATGTACCGTCACCGCCACATCACCGCCCTTGTCTCCCATGTACCTTTGTGACTAGCTGTTGGCAAATCTCCATTCAAATCCTAACGGCCTCCTTTTCGCAAACAGATCAGCAAACAGATGTATGGACAAGGGCATTGGGGGATGCAGCAATGGAGGCGTCTATACATATATACTGCGTCTTCTTCTCATGAAAGCCTTTGGTATGACATAACTCCAAGTTAAACCCAAGCCCACCCATCTTCGAGGCGTACGCTCTAATCGCTGTGCCAGTGAAGCGCTCACTATATTTTGTTGTAAAAACAACTCTCCAAGAACTTGTAATCGGAGGAAATAAGAAGTTGATTACTTCAGATATGACAGAATTAACGCACAGGAACAAATCTTGGAAGCCAGGAAATCTTCGGACTGATGTTGTAAAAGTTAATGTGACTTTTCCTCTAACTTACAACACATCATGACGCAAGACATAGCCTGAATATTAACCAGCCTCCTAACTAACAGCTATCTCAAATTAAATCACTAGCTGATTTCTATGGCAACCATAATAATTTATGTCATTTTAGTCGCCATGACGATGTAAACACAATACTACATTTGATGAAACTGACTGTAGACTTTACCAGGATAGCTGTTACATTCAAATCTAACAGTTTCTCACTCTTGGAAGATGTATTAATAATCACCGTTAATACATGAGCACTACAAATCCAATGAAAACATTCCATCATTTATTACCTTTGAGAAGACAGAACGAGCACATAAGAGTCCGCCTACGTGTGGCGTGCCTTATGTATTGTGTGAGCAGCAAAAAAGTTACAAAAAACGAAAGTAAAACAGGCTTAGCATTTACTATAATTACAGTAAAGAAAATACAGTCGTAACCCTCACGAAGACTGTAGATATGAAACATAACATAAAAATCTGAGTGACAACAATCTCATTTATTAAGGGATACATTTCTAGAAGACACACATCATTAGATTGAACGATAACACGACTGTCTCTCTTCGTGCGAAAGTGTTAAGGTGCACTCTCTCTGTGGTCAGCTGGAGCTGAATACGCTTGTCCTCGTAAACGATCAATGCCTGCCAACACAAAAACATCCACAGGAATCTCTGCTGCTCAAACGTATTAAACTTTACACACAGAAGAGTTCCCCGCACATGTAATATACTGTATTTTGTAGTCTACACCAATTACAATGATTTCCAAGAAACCGAAGTATAGGAGATTTATAGAACGCCAGCATTTAAATAATCGTTTTCGGAATAAACAACAAAGTATTTTTACCAGTTACTATATTGGTTTTCGTTATTAGAGCACAAGGACTCTTTTTAGGATACCCATCGTTCATCTACTAAATTCAACCAATCAGTAAAAGTTTCATTGTCTTTCCTGGTTTTGTTTACGCTATGTCACCTATACGTGTACACCTATCCACAATTATCCCACAAGATAGAGGCGTAAATCTTGTTACTACATTGACTTTCATTATTAGAGCATAAAGACTCCTTTTGAGATAACCCATCGTTTCATCTACTAAATTTAACCAATCTATAAAAGTTTCATTTTCTTTCCTGGTTTTGTTTAAGCTATGTCACCTATACGTGTACACCTTATCCACAATTATCCCACAAGATAGAGCGTAAATCTTGTTACTACATTGACTTTCATTATTAGAGCATAAAGACTCTTTTTGGGATAACCCATCGTTCATTTACTAAATTTAACCAGTCAATAAAAGTTTCATTTTCTTTCCTGGTTTTGTTTAAGCTATGTCACCTATACGTGTACACCTATCCACAATTATCCCACAAGATAGAGCGTATATCTTGTTTATTTAGTTTTCTAATCGTTTTTCTATGAACACATATAAAGTGAATCTGACTGAATACATCTCCTCGGTAGCGTCATGACTAAAACTGAACACTCAACGTGAATCTGACCGATTACGCCTCCTCAGTTGTTGTCATAGCTGAAGGTGAATACCTAAATTGAATCTGACTGATTACGTCTCCTCTGTATTGTTATGAATAAAACTAAATACCCAAAGTGAATCTATTTAATAATAATAGTGTCCGCCCAGTAATGCCTTGTATATAATTGTCAAACAACAAAATGAATCTCACTGATTTCTACTCCTCATCACAGACATAAACGTACCTTTGTACTTAATAATCAAAGAAAATCTTATGGATTTGTACTATCAGCAAAGCCACCAATGCAACTATGTACTGAATATTCAAGATGACTCTGATTTTACGGCCTGCTCAGCAAATGTCATGTACACAGTTTGTCAAGCTCGAAGTGAATTTCATTCATTTCTACTGATCATCAAAGACATAAATGCAGCTTTGTTCTAAATACTCAGAGTGAGTCTGATTGATTGTATCTTCCCAGTCGTCGAGGACAAGGTAAGTATATAACTTATATATAACATGTGTAAGTGAAGAGCCAAAATGAATCTGATTAATTGATATTTGCCCGTTGTTAAGGACAACGTATGTATAAAACTGGTATACTACATGAGCAACTGATTACTCAAAAGCAATCTGACTGAATTATATTTGTTGCTATGATTCACACTAAATCTGATTTATTGTGTCGATTAGTGTCAATGTTACAGCTGTACGTATACTCAAATTGAGTATGTTTATGCGACAATGGCGATGATTATTATTATTCGGAATGTGGCCATAGAGTTTGGCCACTCTGGCCACAAATTTCAGCGCCTGACTTTGATGAGGCATGGTTTGTCCCCTTTTTTTTACGTGCGGTAAAGTTAGTATGAGATATCCGACGAACCAAGCACTAGTGAAATGTTTGTCATAAACCATAAAAGCCATAAAGGAAATGTGCTGTTAGATTTTTATTTTGGTGCATGTAAGCAGGTTTTTCTTGTGGACAAAGTTGAAATGTGTAGAGCCTGTCTTGTTACGCGTCGCTGACTAAACGTAATTTTGATAGTGGGTATCGCTGATATTACAGAGAACTGATTATAGCCAACAGGTTAAAAGTCTATAATGCAATCTACATCACGTTTTTCTTGTGACAAAGTCTCGAAAGTGAGCGTAAAGGAAATAAACAAACCTCAAAATAAATAGGAAATCGTCCAGACTAGAAATAAAGATGTGATATACCGCCAGGGTAGGTAACACAAACCTAATTCAACTCCTGGACCTGTCATGCGCAAATTATCACTGTTCGCTGATACATGCCACCTATTGAAGGTCACATAACCGTGCTATGTTTAGAATTTGAGATTTATTGGTTTGGTTCAACACTGTGAAGAAACCCTACCCACTCCCACCCCACGGCTAGACTAAGAGAGAATATAATACGCTGAATCGTAGGTGAAAAAAAAAGAGATTTAATCACAAAGAGCCAATCTCTTTTCATTGCCCTGATTGGTCAATAGAAAAAAAGGCGCTATGGACCGAAAGTCGTAAATAACTAAACTGAATAATTCATCAATTCTCCCCCAAAAGCACAAAAATCCGTAAATAAATTCTGATATTGGGCAAGCTGTCATATGAAGAGGTTGTTTTTTTTTCTTGGAGGAAAACGATATCTTTTGTTAAAAAAAAAAAAACTCAAACAACAAGTAAACAAGCAAACAAACAGCGATTTCTTCACTGTCAAAACTTGCAACTTTGTCAGAAACACATTTCAGTGTAAATTTAGAAGCTGTAAATATTTCTCTCACACATATGAAGCTGTAAATTTGTACTATTTTATGTATTAGACCTACTGCAACTGATGGATCTTGCCCTATATAATTTAGTCATAATTGTGTTTAAATTTAAACTTACTGAAATTTACAACTAATTTAGACAGTGTTGACTTAAAAGTACTATATATCCCGCTGATGACGAAGGGTGGCCATTGTTTAACCACTAAGCCGCAGGCCGAGCGTTTTATTCCAATCTTTCACAAATTCCCATCAACGTCACGGTTGTGAGGTAACCCAGCTCTTGCTGACTTCCCCTGTTGCCGTATGTGGGAGAGTCTTCCAGTGACATGAAGTTGGACATGTAGCCCAGTTTCCTCTCACTATGACAGCGGCAGTCGTATATAAGTGACATAATCCTAAGCACGTACTTCAAATCAAATCAATAAATACTACAGATTCTAACAATACACAGGTAACGAATTTTCAGTGGACGTCAATGTTTCCTTGCTGCCTTTCTGAATACTTTAGAAAATATACCACAGGCATTTTATTTGTGAAAGCAGAGTTTTTTTATCATTCTGGCTTCATAGGTACATTGATTTGCAATGTTGTTCTCAGCCATTCACTATCATACTTGTGTAGCCTGTAAGAAAAAAATGGTTCTTTCCTTCTATTTACCTATGCTTACTATTTTAACATTCTCATTGTTTATTCCTCCCTCATTTTTAAGCTCTATTATTCTTATCCCGTGGGCCTTTTCCCTCCAAGGGGGTCTTGACCACAGTCAAGAATCTGTACCATTATCTAACAATATATGGTCTAAAACTGATTACCTCCAATGCTCAAGTTCCTGCTTTTTCTTAGGATCAGATATTTGTACGGCAAAGGCGCTAAATTTAACATTACGAACTGCTATGGATAGCGGCATAGAGTGCAAGGAGAGTGCGTACAACAAGGAAATCCACTCTAGGTTTAATACATGTGACGGAAATGTAGGCCTACGTGAGGAAGATGGGCAACACAGCCATGACAGCTTTAAGAAATGCATTTGAGACAGTTTCCCTTTTTCAGTTTCGAAACTGAGTGATTTCGGGGAACACGTTCGCCAGTACAGCAATGTTATCCACATACCTTCGAACAATCTGAGCCGTACGTGGGAAGGTCAGCCGGCAACCAAGCATGGTCGTGGGTTTCCTTGGGTTACGCCCGGTTTCCGTCACCATATAAGTGAAATAATCTTGAGTACCACGTAAAGCACTAATCAAATAAGTAAATAAATCAATAAATAATCGTGTGTTCATTCTACTTGTAAACACAAAAATCTACGTTTCTTACCTTGGTAATGCACAACAGACTTGTTTTTTTCTTTAAAGACAAATGTAGATGAATTTGATAAAGATGATAGCGATAACTGTACGGTATATGGCTAAGTCATTGGTGGATTCCCCCATAGCCGTGATCCATACATAGGTTACCTCTTTGCAAAAACGCGGCTGACATGATTTAAAGAGAGCTTTGTCAACAGGAAGTAAGAAGGCTACATTGGAAGTCATGGCGGTGATATGTACTTTACCCTACAGGTCAAGTATCTGGACCATCTTGACCAATGGATGTACGTGATTCAATCCAACTTACGCTGCTTCAGCTCTGGCATTAAATATCTCAAACTACCCTTCACTTCTGTGTGATTTGTTTCTCACTGAATCAGATGCCTTGAAATCTTCGAAGTCCAAAGTGTGCAACATGAAACACATTGTCAGCGGCGTCATACACAAACCACACTATTTATTGGTGGAATACATTGTTTATTTTTCATGAGTATAAATCACACTAGCAAATGTCTCAAGAAGGCCTTCCGTTTCACAAAACTGAATACTGAGGCAGTATTTGAACCAGCTACTCAGTAAACTGGCATGCTTTCATCTGAAGTTTCAACGTCAATTCTATGTGTATCGTCTTCTCAATACCGACATAGTGACTCAGGATCAATCTTATTTGTTTTGTCTGTACAATATAGTGACGTGAATACATTAGAATACTTAGTGTGAATCCAGCTGAATTCGCCTTCACAATCTAGTGACATGGATATAGATGTATATGAATAATTATTGTGAATCTTGCTGATTTCGTCTACACTATATAGTGACATGAATGCACCTGAATAGTTAGTGTGAATCTGCACAATTCGTCTACACAATATACTGACATCAATACATCTGAATTCTTTGTGTGAGTCCCGCATAATTTCTCTACACTATATAGTGACATGAAAATATCTGAATATTTAGTGTGAATCCGGCATCATTCGTCCTCACTATATAGTGCCATGAATACATCTGAATATATGTGTATATGAATACGTAGTGTGAAACCTGCTCATTCCGTCTACACAATAAACTGACAGGAACACTACTGAATACCCAGTGTGAATTCTACTCAATACGACTACTCGTTTCCACAGTGGTGTCAACATAACATTTCATTACCCAGAGTCTGTCTGATTTATTTTGTCTGCACAGTGGTGCCCACATCGCATTTGGTTACCTTGAGTCAGTCGGATTCACTTCGTCTAGTCAAGAGTATACAAAAACGAATAATCATTCCCTGGTTCATGTCTTGAACTGTACACTTTCAGGGCATGCTTGAATTCCTTTCGCGAAATCACGCCATCATTGTTGGAAGCCATCTTGGCAAAGGTAGAGCGGATGAATTCCTCACTTTTCACTCCTTGCATCGTGTAGTAATTCCGCCACTCCGGGAAACTAATTGTGCCATCTTTGTCTGTATCCATAATATCAAAAAAAGCCATTGTGGCAGTTGGTATAAGCTCTCTGAGGTACCAATCCTGTTTGCTGATAATAGTTTGAGCCTTAACCCAGTCATCCTGACTCACAGACGCCTCGTCTTTGGGTCTGCCCAGGGCCTCGAGGATGGAGACCCAGTGCTTTTTGTAAGCGTAATTCAACTTTTCCTGCACGTAGAAGCTGGACAGGATACTCAATGACTTCCGCAAACGTCAACTTGCCGGTTTGACTGAAGTTCATGAACTTGAAAAGCGCTGTCCACTTCTCTTGTATATACATCTCCAAATCCATCTGGAAAATGTAAGAAAGAAATAAATGATACTAAAGGAATAGTGACAAACAATGTTGGTATCATAAGGAGAATGTTATTATTATAAGGGTCTACAACTATAGTCTATTGCTTTTAGCCTATATTGTGTACATTCAAATGTCTGTAAAGTCAGTCCAGTTTGCATAACAGGAAAATCTCTACACGTCTAATACAAGAACACCAGGAAGTTATTTCCTTGGGTGACGTCATTGTGCGGCATGCCACTTGACTTTGAATAACAATGACGTCACCCGTGTAATGAGCTCTTGGTGTTGAAACTAGGCTTATGTGGTTTGACAATGTGAATTAGAAATTTTTTTTACCGCATTTGCCCATGCAATAATACAGACATACAACATATCAAAGTTTAAAGCATGTGTTGTTACGTATCACTAAAGAAAGGCAATTTTGGAAGTGAGTGTAATTTTACAGATAGCTGAATATAGATGACTGTCTGACAAAATAGACTATAGTACTAGCACCAATGCACTCAAAATAAATCTAATTTCAAACAGATAATATGATTAATTGAACAGAAAGTGTGTCGTCTCAGTGATGCTAGAATGTATTCTCTTATTGCAGCAGATTATTTTGTTAAATATAACACGTAATTCAGCATAATGATTTTGTTAGACTAACAATATATATATATATATATATATATATATATATATATATATATATATAGTTAAATATTACACAGCATTGTCTTATAATAGCAAATCAATTCTGACAACTCTCAGACAAGAGACTTTTTGTTAAATTCAACAGGCTAACTTTCTTAATATATTGTCATACAGTGGAAATTGCAACACCTCACATGGGATTGGAAAAGCTGTTAGAGTCATAAGAGTAGAGCTTCAGCAACATCTGTCTTTAAATATTAAATAAGGCACGGACAGACAACCACATGCTACATTTCACTAGGGAGTGTGCACACGCCGCTGGAGGTAGAGCTACAAAAATAACTGTATGAGAATCTGACATGAGGCATAGACACACAACAACAAACTCCATCTCTCCAGGGACTAGACACGATGCAAGAGGTAGAGCTACAGACAGATCTGTATGAGAATGTTACATAAAACATAGACAGATAACTACAAACTGTATCTTACCAGGGACTAGACACACGCTGTTAGAGGTAGGACTACAGCAATATCTGTGTGAGAATGTTACATAAGACATAGATAGACAACTACATGCTGCACCTCACCAAGGACTGGACATACGCCGCTAGAGTTAGAAGTACAACAAAATCTGTTTGAGAATGTTACTGAAGACACACACTGACAACCACAAAGTAAATCTCACCAGACAACCACATGCTGCGTCTTACCAGGGACTGGACACAATGCTAGAGGTAGAGCTACAGCAAGATCTGTGTGAGAATGTCACATAAGACATAGACAGACAACCACATACTGGACACACGCCACGAGATGTAGAACTACAGAAAGATTTGTGTGAGAATGTCACATAAGACATAGACAGACAACCACATGCTGCGTCTTATCAGGGACTGGGCACTATGTTAGAGGTAGAGCTACAGTAAGGTCTGTGGGAGGATGTTCCATAAGATATAGACAGACAACCACATGCTGCGTCTTACCAGGGACTGGACACTATGTTAGAGGTAGAGCTACAGTAAGATCTGCGTGAGAATGTTACATAAGAGATAGATAGACAACCACATGCTGCGTCTTACCAGGGACTGGACACTATGTTAGAGGTAGAGCTACAGTAAGATCTGTGTGAGAATGTTACATAAGAGATAGACAGACAACCACATGCTGCGTCTTATCAGGGACTGGACATTATGTTATAGGTAAGATCTACAGTCAGATCTGTGTGAGAATGTTACATAAGACATAGACAGACAAGCACATCCTGGCCACACGCCACGAGATGTAGAACTACAGAAAGATTTGTGTGAGAATGTCACATAAGAGATAGACAGACAACCACATGCTGCGTCTTTTCAGGGACTGGGCACTATGTTAGAGGTAGAGCTACAGTAAGACCTGTGGGAGAATGTTACATAAGAGATAGACAGACAACCACATGCTGCGTCTTACCAGGGGCTGCACACTATGTTAGAGGTAGAGCTACAGTAAGACCTGTGGGAGAATGTTACATAAGACATAGACAAACAACCACATGCTGCATCTTAACAGGGACTGGACACTATGCTAGAGGAAGAGCTACAGTAAGATCTGTGTGAGAATGTTACATAAGACATAGACAGACAACCACATGCTGCGTCTCACCAGGTACTGGACACTATGTTAGAGGTAGAGCTACAGTAAGATCTGTGTGAGAATGTTACATAAGACATAGACAGACAACCACATGCCGCGTCTTACCAGGGACTGGACACTATGTTAGAGGTAGAGCTACAGTAAGATCTGCGTGAGAATGTTACATAAGAGATAGATAGACAACCACATGCTGCGTCTTACCAGGGACTGGACACTATGCTAGAGGTAGAGCTACAGTAAGATCTGCGTGAGAATGTTACATAAGAGATAGACAGACAACCACATGCTGCGTCTTACCAGGGACTGGACACTATGCTAGAGGTAAAGCTACAGTAAGATCTGTGTGAGAATGTTACATAAGAGATAGACAGACAACCACATGCTGCGTCTTACCAGGGACTGGGCACTATGTTAGAGGAAGAGCTACTGTAAGATCTGTGTGAGAATGTTACATAAGAGATAGACAGACAACCATATACTGGACACACGCCACGAGATGTAGAACAGAAAAATTTGTGTGCGAATGTTACATAAGACATAGACAGACAACTACAAACTGCATCTTACCAGGGACTGGACATACGCGGCTAGAGGCTGAGCTACAGCAAGAGCTGTGTGAGAATGTTATATAAGGCAGACACAACCACAAGCTGTACCTGACCTTGGGCTGAACATACTGGTGTAGGTAAATTTACAACAAGAGCTGTGAGATAATGTTAGATGACGTAGACAACCACAAGTTGCATCTCACCAAGGACTGGACTTGCTGGTGTAGGTAAATTTGCAACAAAATCTGTGTGTGAGTGCTTTATAACACATAAACATACAGCGTTAATAGAGAATATAAAAAAATCCTCAGAAATAAAGATAAAACTTCCATAACAACTATAATGCTGTTAACGTGTACTGGTGTTAACAAATACGCAACACAACGCCTGAGTAAAGAACAAAAACCCTATTATGTTTAGAGCTTATTTGATCTTATATACCCCACTCATCCGGTAAAAGGTCGATAAAACAAAAAAGACTTGACATGTGCAAGTGAAAATAGGGATACAGGCCCGAAGGGTAAACAAATGAAAAAAAAGAGTTTATTGTAATGAGAACGCTCCATACTTATTGTTATCAAAATATCTTTAATATCTGAGCGGTGTTCTCTTGGAAATGGCTTGTTCTGATGATTGAATTCTATAAAAATTCCTTATAAACATTATATAATGAAAGCAAACAGCAGTAAGATTGTATTTGATTTTTTTTATTTGATCGGTGTTTTACGCCGAACTCAAGGTTATTTCACTTATATGACGGCGGCCAGAATTATGCTGGGAGGAAACTCTCGACCAGTCAGACATTTCCACTTACGGCCGGAAAGGAAGCCAGCATGAGTTTGACTTGAACTCACAGCGACCGCATTATTGAAAGGCTCATGGGTCATTACGCTGCGCTAGCGCGCTTAACAACTGAGCCACAGAGGCCCTCAGTGGGATTGTAGTTCTCATATGGTTTGAATGTTTCATGTGTCTGTATCTGACTAACTCAGCAGTTCTTTCTTTGCTATAACAACTTAGGCCCATTAGTATGGAAATGAATGCATTTTAAAGTTTGAAAAAACCACCGCGCACATAAAAGATAAACAAAAACCATCTCGGCAAAACAATTTGCATTTCATTAATAGACTCAGAGATATATTAGACAAAAAACTATTTGATAATTTTGGCAGTTAGGCTAAGTAGGCTTAATGTCAATCTTATGAAAGGATAGACTTAAGAAGGCCAAATGACACATGCACATGGATGGATCCAAATGATTATTTTATTAAAAGTTTATGGATTTCCCGAGAATGGGTTCTGGGATATGGTGGTCACAATGACGGGACACATGATACCCAACGATTATCTCAGAATAAGTTTGCAAATTTCCGGTGAACAGGGTTACATGTATGGCCGTCACAAAGAAGTGAACAGAAGTGAGACAGACGCAGATACGGGCAGACAGACAGATAAGAAGACGAAGGTGCAGAGGGACGGACAGACAGATGGACAAATAGACAGGCAGAATTGAAGGACACAGGTATCGACTGAAAAAAGGAGGAGTACGGGCGGGGAGTGGGGGGGAGTCGGACCATACGGGGGACCGAGAGACAGACAGACAGAAGGACGGGCGAAGGGACCAACAGAGGGACTGACGGACTCGTGAAGGGACGGACAAAGAGACGGAGGGCGAAGGGATGGACAGGCAAATGGACAGACGAACAGGGCCATGGGGAGTAACAGATATCGAAAATTTCTCATTTAAATCTTGAACGTGTTTAACTCAATGTTCATGTTTTCTATTTCATTTGTGTGAAAAGCTCTCAGCTTTCTGGATGAAGGAAACCACATTTTAAAACGCCGACCTTTACCAACGTGCTTGAATAAACGTAACTAAAAGTAGAATTCGAAACAGATATACATGATATAAATTAAAAACTATAATCAATGAGATACGTGTAGTCATTATACCACTAGCTACTGCATGCCAAAGCTAATGGCTTGTTTTCCTTGAACATGTTTACTGATTTACCGTACTAGTTAATTTGACCCATACTTGGAAATAAACATGAGTGCATCGTCCTCCTTGAAAAACTCCTGTGATATCCTATAAAAAGAATCTATCACAATCAACTGTCCTGCATGCACCGCCGTCTAAACGCCTAGCCCAACACATTTCTGCCCTCCGGCAGTTTTTGCAATTTACACGAGATCGAAATTTAACTGGTTTTTTTTTCATAATCGAGTCATGATAGTATATATTTTAAATGATATCAAATTACTCTAAGGAGGTAGGCAGACCAATAACTTATGTTTACCTTATTTTATTATTTTTAGGTCAGAGGTATACAGACGTATGCTGAAATTCACCTGGTAATTTTGGTTTCTGATGACTGGCTCCATCATCATCATCATCATGCGTACATGTGGATAACTGGTTACGAGAGGAAATCCGGCAATGCTAAAATGACGATCACCATAAGTCATTCAAGCTTTTCCATGAAAATCAGTTTTTTGTGAGATAATATGTCGGGTAATCATCGAAGAACATTTCTATACAAACGTTACCTTGATGACCCACAGGTGCCTGAGCCTCGTACAACGAGATATAAGTGGAGGAGGGAGGAGTTTGAACAAGGGGAAGCAACTCGTTGTGCGAACACTCTGCTTATTGGGGCAGCTGATATGGAGGTAAATTTAACCCAAAACCACAGATATAGGGTTGAATTTGTGCTTACAGTTAAAGTTGTACTTCATTTAAAGTGTAGCATTTTTCAGGTAACACGTTTTGCTTGATTCTTGACTGATTCATTCATGTTATGGGGCCATTTAAGTTTTTGTGAAGTTGGATTGATTTTTTATCACAAGAATTTAATTCATCAAGGCCTCTAGGGTGAGAGGCTGTAGTACATTAATTTTAGTAAGAGTATTAGCTTAATACTTCCTTGGAAACACTGATAGCTAACCACTATCATATATGTGAAATATTCTTGAGCATACAATAAACACTACTTTGGTGATTAAACCAGCAAAAAATATTTTGACTATTCCTCTAAGAAGAAAATCATCACTAGAATCATCAATGTCGTGGGAAAAACTTCATTTTATAACCTTCAACAGATTTTGTCATAGGAACAAAACATTTAATGTCGTAACAGATGGTCACATTTGTGACTGCAAAAGTTCACATGAATAATAAACTTTTGCTCAAAGGATATTATAAAATCAGAATAACATTAACCATAACAGCACGCTTAACAGTACTTATATACATAAATCCCATTTCAGTTAATGTTAGTTAATTAGTACTAGATTTTTTGTAATAATTAAAAATTTAAGTTCCACTTTAACCGCTGTAGAAGAGTAAATTGGACTGTATGAACATATTATTTTCACATGATTTCTAATTTTTCAGGATGTTGGTGATATTGAAATGAGAATGGGGAGCTGTCACACAGAGTGCCGCGTGATGAGGACACAAACTGTTCTGAACAGCCCAACAGGCAAAATTTGTAATGATCACACCCCACTGTATGAAGTATCTGATGTTACAAAGTCACAAGTCTTGGCACTAACACTTGCACATGTAGTCAGACACCGAGTAAACGGTATTGCCTTAAGAGATCTGTTAGACTTACCGAATGTAATTGTACAATCATGTGTTCCAAAGAGTAAATACTACTTTGATAAAATATTTTCATGGTACCGGAGAAAAATTGTCTTTTACCATTATTGTCCTGAATATTAGTGCCTACTCAGTCAGCATGATCAAAATGAGCCGTAAGGGTGTTTAGATTGTGACAAATCTTTTTAGAGGTCTAGTTTGTCTGACAATGGTCATTATTTTTCAACTATTCCATTGTATGAGCAGCTAGAAGATTTGTTTCAAAACCACGATTTGCTAAGTGTGTACAAAAAAGCAATTGTTAACATCAAAGTGAAAGTTTGTCAGACTTAACAGATGGGAAGTTCTTTAGACGTAATGCATCTCAGAGATTTTTTGAAAGAGAACGATAACATTTCACTGTCGTTTTGTACTGATGGAGTTCCTGTGTTCAGATCATCAAAGTTTTCCGTCTGGCCATTATTTTGTACCATAAATGAAATTTCCTATGCTAAGAGATCAGAGTTTGTCATGCTGCAGTCTTTGTGGTTTGGACCTAACAAACCAAGGTTTGACAGTTTTTGTAAACCTTTTCTGGATGAAATCCACTCTCTTGAGTCTCAAAGTATAAGGTGAAAGGTCAGAGATGGTAATGAGCATTGTACAATGTCACTGCTATTCTATGATTTTGTAATACTGTCGAATGACCTGTATTGCAAAATTTTAAACAGTTTAATGGGTATTATTGCTGCAACCATTGCTTGCACCCAGGTGAAATAATTGAAAATAGGCATGTTTATCCAGTTTCTGGTGTAATGGAAAAGCGGTCACATAATCAAACAACACAATTTGCGGAAAAAGCTGTTCAGAATGGGACAGATGAATTTTGATTTTATCAGAAGTTTTCCTCCTGAATATATGCACTGAGTTTTGCGTTAGGTAACAGAACTAATGTTTGACAGTTCACACCATGAAGACCTGTTCTACATGGGGCCCAACATTGGTGATATAAATGACAAGCTCTTGCACTTTCGGCCCTCAAGTGAAATTAAAAGAAGCCCTCGTTCCCTTACAGATAGAAGATTTTAGCAGGCTTTTGAGTGGCGTACGTATTTGCTTTATTATTCACCTGTTGTCCTTAAAGATTTTGCACCCGCTGACATATATAAGCATTGGTTACCCCTTGTTAATGGAGTTCATCTGTTCATGGGAGAAAGTGAGTCTGCAATTGTCATTAAAACTGCTAGGCTGTGATTCCTGAGGTTTGCTGCGCTGGTTCCAAACCTGTATGGAAAATAACAATGTAGTTTTAATACCCATCTCTTAACTCACTTATGCGATTCTGTTGAAGACTGGGGGGCCAATATGGGCTTTTTCAGCATATATCAATAAGAATACCAACGGTAGGCTCCTGAACCTGTTTCACGGTACACAAGCTATTCCTTTACAAATCATGAAGGAGTTTTAGCATTGAAGGATTGGAGACAATTTGCTGTATGTCACTTACACATCGTCCCTGATGTTGTCACAAACCTCTATGAACGTCTCAGTAGCACAACACATCTTATAAGACAAGCCACAAAAGTAGGTAACTACATTGCACTTGGGTGTGGCAAAGTCAACACTTGGGGACAGGGAAGCTGAGCTAGAAAACCTGACAGGTTGGTACTTAACAGCTTAAAAGAATGGTACCAGTATTTTGTAATGCTTAGTAGATTTCAACCAGATGCTTGTCTTTAAGTGAGATGTAGAAACAGAGCAATTTTTTAAATGCTACATATAATAAATCCATGTCATTGTGGATATCTTGTCTTATGAATAAATGTTATACAGCATGTGGCAAGTAGCTAATACATTTGTTACACGGCTTGTTTTTGTAGCAGTCTTTTGAGGGCCTGTTGCCTTATGGTATTGTTACGTGGCTAATGATGTAGGACAGAGACAGGGAAAAATCATCCACACCCATCGGTAGGTTGCTGAAAGACTTTCCCATGTATGATTGCAGAGGATTTATCCTCTCACGTTGGTGAGTTTCCTGGGTCATTGTGCTGCGCTGGCACGCTAATCGCTATGTCACAGAGGCCCCCTTAGTGCAATTAAGTATTTTTCATTGTACCATTTGAGATAAACCATGGTAATGCATGGTAGAATTTACCATGTCTGATTTACAAGTCATTCGCAGAAATTTGTTTGCCTGCTTCCATCACAAATGTAAACCATGGTAATCCATGGTAAAGTTTACCTTGTATTTGTATCACCATTCTTTACCACAAATTACCGTGCTTTTTTTAGCTCCCTCTCAAATGTAAGCCATGGTAATCCGTGGTAAATTTTAAAACGTATTTATATCACCACTCTTTACCACAAATAACCATGGTATATTAAACTCATCTCCAGTGTAAACTATGGTAATCTATGGCAGACTTTACCGTGACTTTGATTTACCATATCATAACCACAAATAAGCACAGTTAACCATGTATTACCATGCTCAACTATATAGCAAAGTGTGGTAAACCACAGTTTTTTTTTATAAGGGAGCCACATGGGAACTCACCACCTGAGATTCGAACTCCCGCATGACATGACTAATGAAATTTTTGGTTGTCTCGAACGCAATTTTTATGTTAAATTATTGATACATGTGGAGAACGGTTTCTGGAGAAAGTCGAATCGTTTGCTCCTACTCATGTACTGCCAGCTAATCATAGCGATATGCTGGTCCGAATCATGTACTGGCATGATAAAAACCCGATACAAATGATACACCATATATACCGTATATTGTTTCCCCTGAAAATGGATTATAAAAGATGGATCCGCCAGCCGTTGCAGTTTATCAACACCCAATACAAACGATACACCATGCATGCAGTAGGATAAGCGGAGGCGAGGGATTTTGCCATACAGACACTCGTCGTGAATCCTGTGACATAGATTTCATTCACTTCGTTACTTTTATTTACATCTTCCTCTGAAATGTGCAAGTGCGATCTCCATCTCACACTTGTATAGATAGTGAGAATGTAAACAGAGACCTGGTCTGAGTAAATATCATTGTAAACCTATCCGATCGTTGATCAATCTTCCCTCATATGTCAACCATATCCAGATAAAACGACTATAAATCAACATCCAAGACATTTTTGCTTTAGATTTAATCACAGAGCTTCTCAAGGACCGGATGACCTTCAGCATATTGATCAGGATATCAAGATGTCAGGCTCACCATTATCGCTTTACTTTGCATTCATTGCAATGTCAGCAAAGAAGTAACACTGTAGAATTTTCGGGGTGTATATGTCAAAAGAACATCAACCACGCAAACAGTTTCAGAAAACCTAGGATGTACATGATTATGTGTTTTACAACCGTTGAACTTCTTGCATGATTGCGATCTTTTGCCTGTTGCTCAATCTTTTTCTTATCTGACGTCTGCCAAGCTAATCGGATATATTTAGGCATTCTGTATGGCAATTTCGCTCATGTTTGCTTTGTGAAACACAATATGGAGAAGAATTCTACTTTCCTGGAAATATGTATTTATGCACATATTTCATTGATATTTTACGCCGTGGTCAACAATAGGGTTACTTGTAAATTATACGATGGCTGCCAGCATTATGGTGGGAGGAAACTGAACACCAACGACCAGAGGGTAAGACGGCATAAGCTGGACTTGAACTCGCCATTGTATTGGTGAGAGGCGTCTGGGTTCTGTACTTGCGCGTTATCTACTAGGCCCTGAAGGTCCCATTATGCAATGTAAAACGACTGCGTTCATCAAGCATAAAATCTATACAGACCACGAAAACCTGTCGATAATTATAAAGCCGAGTATATTTTGTTGAAAAAAATGCTGTGAAAAAATGTTTGATTAAATGAACACAAGATGGAAAGTTCAACAGCTGTTGGAGATAATCAATATTAGACATAATTTCCACACCAGTAAAGTCCGAGGATTAATGTTGAGACAGCCATCAGCTAACTCCTTACCAGCAGAATCTCGTCTCAGGCTTGGATCTGTCATTTTACCATTCAAAACTCCATGCGGAGGCATCGAACTTGGTAACTTGCTCGCTTCGTGGTCAGCAATGTTTGTGTTTTGTAACGACCAATAGGAAGACTCTGGTCGGTTATTATAGTTACACTTAGCGTTAAACTCAGATGTAATCAAATCTAGAAGCAACAAAATACATTTGTACGATGCGATTCTGGGACAGGATGATCTGGACGAGACACAAAAGTGAGAACAGGGATTTCCCTTGCATCTATTATAAATTACGTGCTTATATTTATTGGTAATCAGAGGTATTTTACTTTTTTAGGCTCCTTTTATAATGTTACGGAAATCTGCAAGTATTGACATGATGGAAGTAAATTGTATGTGTTATCCGAATAACGTATAATGTATTGTTCACTTAATTTGTGTTTTCCGCCGTACTCAAGAATATTTCAGTTATATGACAGTGGACATGCAGCATTATGGTGGGAGGAAATCGGACATAGCCCGGGGGAGACACACAAACATGCGCTGGTTGCTGACAGACCTTTCCAAGTTCGGCATGACACATGATGTATTGTCAATAGCATTTTTAAATGCATATTTTTTTATTTATTTTATTGGTGTTTTAAGCCGTACTCACCACCGTCCGCAGGCTGCTGACAGACCTTCGCACGTCGGGAGAGAAAGTCAACATAAGATGGACTGGAACTCATAGATGCTCCTGTTGTGTTACGTTTGCACACTAGCCACTCTACCACGAAAGTCCCAATTGTCAATAGCAATATGTCGCCAAAACAGTTTTTTGGTTATGACTTGGCTGCATTTATGGGTAAAATATACCCTGTTTTGCTTTAAAGCAGTATAACTTTACATTCAATTTTATTATACTCCAGATATTCATACTAAGAAACACTTGCGACTGCTTCATCGGTCGCCACACTACAATTCTGTTCAAGTAGGTGTGACAATATAATGTAAACTGGAATGTCATAGTGACGTGACGTCATAGTTCAAAGTCCTCACACGAACAAAGAGTCACTGCTCTAACCGTCTTTTCTTCTCAGCACAACATGATAGTAATCCAAACCAGTGCACAGACATGATAGTAAGTTAATCAGTGTTTTGAACGCCGCGTTTGCTAAACCTTAGTTGTTTACCTCTTCACGTACATATGCTTGGAATTTGCATGGTTTCACCAGCATCTGCAAGTGAACAATTAAGATAAAATGCTTAGTTTTCCAGCATTTCTGTGTTAACTGGTTTCTCTGTTTTATTTTTTCTTTTACAGAATTACTGTTCATCATATGTATTCCCATCGCAGTCTTACTACTCCGTTCATATTGGCTGCCACTTCACATCACATGTATTGGGTATTCACGTCTTCACAGCTTCACAGAGACTTCGCAGAATTCGTGCTCCTATTTAAAGGAAATTCAGGGAAGAAATATTGGAAACTTTTTGTGCAAGATCTTTGTGGGTGGTTTGGGGAACCACATGTTCCAGTATGCGTCCTTATACGGTATTGCCAGATCAAAGGGAATGATTCCCTTAACAGACGCCCGTGACGTCATCAATGACGTTTTTGACACGTGGGCTTTGAAGAGGAGTGATCGCAATAAGTCAGTCTGTTTTGGAATGCCAAGTCATTTTGAAACAAGATCTTCGGCCTTCGACAACGCCACCGTTGCATTCCAGAGCGATCAACACACACATCTTTATGGTTACCTTCAGTCATTCCTCTACTTTGCTAAATACGAACAGGAGCTGCGATGTCAGTTTAAATTCTCATATGACGTCATAAAACGCGCCGAAGAACTACTTTCAGGGCATTTGAAACCCTTGCGCATCGCGAACGCCCAAGCTGTAACACTTGTAGCAGTTCACGTCCGGAGAGGGGACAAACTTTCGACGGATGTAAAATCTGGCGGTGGAACTGTTGCCCCAAAGGAATACATTTTAAAAGCTAAGCAGTATTTCATTAAAAAGTACGATCGAGTCGTGTTTGTCGTCTGCTCCGATTCCATGGACTGGTGTACAGGGAATATCCCCGGAGAAAGCACCGTGTTCGTCCGCGGCCAGAGCGCCGTGGAGGATCTGGCAGTGATGTCGCTGTGCCAGCACGCCATCATGACGGTGGGAACGTTCGGCTGGTGGATGGCGTGGCTGGTCAATGGCGACACCGTGTACTACAGCCGCAGGTTTCTGCCGGGATCCAGACTGTCGCAGCAGTGGAACCTCTCCCACCATTACCATTCACACTGGATCCCAATGGAATAATTGGAGCGTGGTGATGTGCCTGGATCCGAAAGGAATGCGAGGGATACAGTTCAAATCCGCAGTTTCTCAAAAACAATATGTTGTGAATATGTGACTTTCGGATTAAAACAGTGTATATGTAATCCGAAACTTATGGAATTCATCTATATGCACATCAAATCTATAGTTTGATCCAAAACGTTTAGAAATGTCTTCATAAAATTACACATAAATAAAATTTACGGGATTACGGGTCGATTTGTCGTACACACGAAAACGAGAGAGAGAGAGAGAGAGAGAGAGATAGAGAAAGAGAGAAAGAGAGAAAGAGAGAGAGAGAGATTGGTCCCACAGTTGCTGACACCGAGCATCTATGAGGGTTTACGACTGTTTCTTGCTGGATAAAACGCAGTATCGTGACCAGAGGGACAGAATTCTACTCTCCACTATTTTAGCGGAACTTAGATTGCTGGAAACTTAAACACACATATCATGATCAGTGCCTATCGCCTTCTTGGATAGGACCTACACGACTAACAATGCCGCCTTACAGGTGGGTGGATATACATGTTAAAACGACCTACCACAATATCTACACCCCTGTATATATGTAGGAGAACTGGTAGTACATTGATCTCTGTTGAGAAAGATTTGCTTAAGTTGCATAAAAATGTCAATTTGCATAAAAAAGACGGCAAGCTGGACAGCTGTTGGATTTTGTCCATACTATATCGGGTGGGCTGTACTTTGATGCTGCATTGCTCCGTTATCCTTTGTTCAAACCGTTTCAAACTTTAGACATCCTGACCAGCCTGTGACCTCCCACCTATCTTTCCTACCCAAAGCCATACAGAAGGCTTGTGCCCTCATCCCTGAGAACAAAGCCCATGTAAGTCACGTAGTCTCCACCACAGTGGTTCTGGATGGGGAGACCAGTCACGGACTTGACCCATTTTACTGCAAGATCAAGACCGCTTGTCTCTTTACATCTGCAAGCAACAAATCAGTTAGGGTGAACATTTACGTGAATACGAGTGACGAATGTTAGAATGGTGGAGAGTCTACTGTTGGACTAGACATGTGCATGTAGATGTCGAACACCTGGATTAAAACAGCAAAGACAACCGTACTTCGATGTGCTTACGTCGATGTGCACCAGAAAGTAGCGTTGAAAGCAAAAAGATAAATTTTTACATTTTGTAGGCGACTATGCCGTCATCACACCATCGATGTTGAGATGACAAACAGACAAATGTAAAGCAATACTCACTGTTTCTTCAGACTGTCAAACGACACAAATGTCGCCCACATCGCGCTCAAAAGTAGAGATAAAACAACTTAAATCGTTACAACCCTCATCTTCCACTGATGACAAGATACACGGACATGGTTTCTATGTTCTAGATCTTTGGGAAACAAAAAATCTCTGATGTCCCAACGTCTGTGATATGATATAGTATGATATAATATGATATAATATAATACGTTGAGCTACAACAGAGTACAGTGTTACGCAGTGTAGTGACGTACATAGTGTGGCGCAGTGTTGTATAGTCTGTGAAGTTATACAGCACAGTGTCCTATTCATATTGTTTGTCTGCTATTCATCACACTGCATAGCATGATATCGTTTCGTTTATAGTATGGTACGTAGTATAGTATGGTATGGTATAGTATAGTATGGTATAGTATAGTATACTATGGCATAGTATGGGGTTGGATAGGATAGGATAGGAAGGACAGGAGAGTACAGTACACTTCAGTACAGTAAAGCGAAGTGAAGTGAAGTGAAGTGTAGTATGATAGTATAGTATAGTATAGTATAGTATAGTATAGTATGAGGTAGTGTTGTATGTTGTGTGTCATGAGGTGTTGCACTATAGCGTAGTACACAGCCTGGACACCAACGGCACATGGAGTTGCAGTTAGCCGGCTGGCTGGCTGGCTGGCTGGCTGCTGGTGGGATGTCGGGAAGTGTGCCATACAGTATGCTAGCAGCCAGGCAACATCGGGAGGTAAATTCAGTCAAGCGCGGGTAAACGTCGGGAGTAACTCTGACTCTCTGAATGTGTGACTAACGTTGTACCTGTGCACTACAGGCATCCGCACAACGTACTGTACGGCACAGCGCTGTACTACACTTGTTATTTTGTTTTTACTTTGCATTCCGTGACATTGTGTGGCATTCTGCAGTGTTATCAAAGTGAGGTATGACGGACAACTCACTCACTCGAGTAATGCGTATTGTCAAAGCGCGACTTCTATCGCAACTACTACCACTTTCTAGGACAATTACCATTACTACCATCACTTCCACTTTAACAACCGCTATTGCAACCGTTACTACTATTGCTATTGTTACTAATAACATTGCTACTCCTGCTATTGTTATAGCTACTATTACATTTACTGCTACCAATCCTTCTGGTACTGAGGGCCTCCGTGGCTCAGTTGGTTTGCGCGGTAGCGCAGCGTAATGACCCAGGAGTCTCTCACCAATGCGGTCGCTGTGAGTTCAAGTCCAGCTCACGCTGGCTTCTTCTCCGGCCGTACGTGGGAAGGTCTGCCAGCAACCTGCGGATGGTCGTGCGTTTCCCCCGGGCTGTGCCCGGTTTCCGCCCACCATAATGCTGGCCGCCGTCGTATAAGTGAAATATTCTTGAGTACGGCGTAAAACACCAATCAAATAAATAAATAAATCAATCAAATAAACCCCAAGCAAATAAACATTTCAGCAGACTTGGACTCTTTTAACACTGAAAATATGTGTTGTTTATCTTTTTTGCCTGACATTTTTTTTATTGTTGATATAGATGCCCCAGTGGCTTACAGAAAGAGGAAGAGGGGAATAAATGCAAGAAGTAGGTAAGAGTCTGTTTCATTTTCTATGCATGTGTCATCTCTTAACCTCCTTGAATATATACTTACTGAATATATACATAGTGGGTGTTAAGGTGTCGTTGTTCATCAATCTGCTAAAAGAATGTCACATTCTCCAAAATGTCTAGTGTCCGCTCAATGTGACTGGGTGGGGTGTCATGTCTGGTGTCAGTATAACGGTGTTATGTTTAAGGGTGTTGGATGGTGTGTACATATAAATAGGGCCTACCGGTAGAAGGTTGAACTTTTTGTTGTTGGTTTAGTTTTATTGGCTTTCTAAAGGTTTTTTCATCATTTTGATTGATAGACTTTGGATGCAAAATTGTATCAGTTATGTATACCCAGTTTTCTGTAGTAAACACATCTTCTCTAGAAAGCCTCCGTGCAAGGGTACAATTTCTTGTACACAACTGTGACATCTTTTTCCAGATTTATGGGCTTGGCCAAATTTACAAATTTTTTGGTAGTGAAGAAAGCTTTCATGTAGGGCTACAGTTTTTGTGGTTATGCCTACGTACAAGAAGGAGAACAAGGGTATTGATAACCAGGTTCCTCTTGCCATTTGTGATCATTTTTAGCTCTACTAGCTGTGTATCTAGATACATTGTTCGGAATATCAGTTTTCCATTTGGATCAGTTCTTAACATAACCTGTCGGTTGTTAAACGTCTCAATGCCCAAACTATGAGAAATGTTAAATTATCATCCACTTTGTATACAACTCATTCACAGTATTTGTAGTGGAGTGAAAATCGGTAAATCTGTTGATTTGAGATTTTTTTGTGTGTTTCTTAATGTTTACAATCGTGTTGTGATTTCATTTTAATGAAGACAATGTCTTTTTTGTTGTTGTTTTTTAGAAGAACCAATAAAAAAGCAGCAGAGAAGGAAATGGTCAGCAAAAGAGATTCATTCTGTTAAGATATTTTTTCAGAATTTGAGAAGAGAAAGATTCCTAAAATCATCATATTACTGAATTTCAAATCGAATTTCCATTTATCAAGGGACAACGGTGAATTTAAAAAAGTGGAGTTTAGTATTTTATTAATCAGGCACATAAGTAAGTGGACAAGTTATTTCATGTTTGATGTTTTCACTACTACATCAAAAACCTGCACCGCCTCGTGTTCTTAACTTGTTCTCGCCACGATATGGATATTGTCGATGTGGCCATAAGCCATAATTATTCATTCATTCTTTCTTTTCCGAGATGACAGCCCGGGAGAAACACGGTTTAAATATAAGCTTCAAGTCCGACATTCATATACCATTCTTAGTCCGTAAAAGGCGATCCAAGTCGATAATCACAAGATCCATTTCCAAAACAACGTTTAACACTAACCCCCAAAGACACAGGTATTTAAGAAAGTATACAAATAAGAAATAAAGCCGGTAACACAAGAGAGAGAAGCGGTCATCAGTTTTCAACGATGCCGGGCAGATAATGAACATTCCAGGCATGAATTCCATATGAAAGTTCAAATTCGTAGTCCGTGAATGAGTTCCCTGTCAAATAACAATTAAACAAGTATCTCAGTGGCGCTTTAATTGCAACTGTTCATAAAGGCAACATCCTGATGTAATGAGCATGGTTACCTTTACGGCCCGTAGCCCCAGGTTAAGCGGTATTTACAGACCCTAACCGATCAGATTATGATTCAAAAGTAACGGACGATTAAGTCTTTTCCGTTACTACGTAAACAAAATGACTTCAAAATGACTTGGCATTCCAAAACACATTGACTTATTGCGATCACTCGTACAAGGATGCATACTGGAACATGTGGTTCCTCAAACCACCCACAAAGATCTTGCACAAAATGTTTCCATTATTTCTTCTCTGAATTTCCTTTAGATAGGAGCACGAATTCTGGAAAGTCTCTGTGAAGCTAAGTCGGGAATATCCAATACATGTGATTGGAAGTGGCAACCTATATGAGAGGAGTAGTAAGAATGCGACGGGAAAACGTATGATGAGCAGTAATTCTGTGAAAGAAAAAATAAAACAGAGAAACCAGTTAACACAGCAGACAGAAAACAGTTGACGTTGGTGGAATTGGATGTGGTGTCGTTGATTACGGGCTGACCCTGAGTGCGTTGTATAGCATTGTATAATATAACATTGTATAGTATAACACTGTAACAGTACAACATTGTATAGTATAACATTGTAACATGGTGTATAGTATTACATTAGTATTATACAGTATTATATCTATGGGTAGGCTTCTTAAAAAAGTCACATGAGTCGTCCGCGTGACGTCACCAGCGCGTTTCGTTGACGTCCGCGTTGACTGACTAATGAGCGAGAAGGGAGCAAAATGTCGGCATGTAAAGTTGGATGGAGTATCTCCTTCAGCTCTAGGTTGCTCCAAAACTGACCAATGGATGAGCTCCATTCCGCGGTTTTGGCTAACGTTCGTTGACGTTCGCGCTGACAAGATAAAAAAAAGGTGTGTCAAGAAAGTGACGCTTATTCCAACTAGACAACAGCAGACTACGTTTACCCGGAGAGTACGACACTACCATCATGGAATACAAAGGAGGAGGAGCAGGACAGGGGAAGTTTACCTGTGGCACGTGTGCCAGGTGGTTTTCCCGGCGGAGCAACTGCCTGCTCCATGAACAGACTCACCACGCCAAGGGGGAGAGGTTGCAATTTATCTGTGACACGTTCGCCAGGCACTTTTCCAGGCGGGATAATTGGGTGACACCTGATAACACACCATACACTGAGGCACGTAGAGCCGCAGCACGCCGATGGGAAGAGGTTCACGTGCCCGACCTGCGGGCGCACGTTTTCCCGGTGGGGTAATTTTATCCGCCACCAGCAGCGTCACGAAAAACAGCGTGTGTAAAAATGCGAAAACTATGATAAGACATTTTACCGGTTGTGGGATTGGCGTGTCCATCAACGTGTTGAACAAGATAAGTCACCGCATACACTCTTTGGTAAAGGCCGAACGGTTTATACCATTTGGCTACGCGGTGATGCCCCCGTCTAGTTGCGGACACATCACCTCAAAAAAGGACTTTTCTCTCTCAGTTGGTATAGCCGAACACTCACCGAAGTAAAAACACATGACGTATTTCGTACTATGAATGGTTCAGTTTTCGATACTTGAGATTTACTGGTAAACTGCTTTTGCAGTGGCACAGCGAGTGCTACATAACCGTATGCCTCCAAGTTATCAGCTTAATGTTTTTACCTATATGTTGCTTAACATGTTTCTGTGGTCATATTCTCTGGATTTGGTGCCTTTTCTATGTAAATTTGAATAAAACAATAATCATTGGACATCATAGATGGCGCTGTAGGGCTCTTCTAAGCCCACTTGCCATCATCCTTGCTAGGTCAACACCCACGGTCATTTGCTGCTGCACATACATGAAAAAGTATGACTACCAGTAGATAATTGTGTGACATGATAAGCTGTTATGTTAGGCAATCCAGAAGCTGGAACCACGCGAAAAAAATTTGTTTTTTCTATTTTTGAATACTACACAGGACAATGCCTGTTGTCAAATCGATGTCAGCGATAGTGTATTCGTTGGATTTGTGTGATTTTCAGCCACCCAGATAGCCTTGGTGTTTTTTGCAGAACTCATGTGATGTTTTTTGTACAACATAATTCTAGACATGCAGGCCGTCCACTGAAACTGACATATTTATCATACAATCATGCAGTATAAACACATGCCGCCTTTTGTTCAGAGAATTTCACGGGGAATAACTCTGGGCCGCTTGTTGACACGGCTATAAACGGGGAACAGCCTTTGGCACTGTATGGCTAATCGAAGCCCACCTGCTTAAAAGGATTGATGTAAAAATGAATAAAATAATTATTGGGACATCACTGTTAGCATTGTATGGCTAATCTAAGCCCACTTGCCATCATGCTCGCTAGGTCATCGCCGGCCGCTATTCGCTTCTGCACATACATGAAAAGGTATGACTGCCGACACCTACAGACAATTGTGTGACGTGATAAGCTATTCAGTAAGACAATCCAGAATCAGTGTTACATAACCGTATGCTTCCAAGTTATAAGCTTCAATTTTTTTTACCTACATGTTGTCTATCACGCTTCTGTGGTCAAATTCTCTGGATTTGGTGTCTTTGTTATGTAAAATGGCGATGCGGGGCTTATCTATGCCCACTTCATATTGCTTGCTAAGTCATCTCCCGCCGCTATTCGCTTCTGCACATACATAAAACAGGTATGACTGCCGATACCAACAGATAATTATGTGACATGATAAGCTATTCTATAAGACAGTCCAGAAGCTAGAGACCACATGAAGAAATTCGTCCCGCAAAAATATTACACAGGAATATGTCTGTTGTCAAATCGATGTCGGCGATAGTGTATTCGTTGGATCTGTGTGATTTTCAGCCACCCAGATAGCCTAGGTGATTTTTTTGCAGAATTCATGTGATGTTTTTTTGTACAACATAACGCTAGACATGAAGGACATCGACTGAAACTCACATATTTATCATACGCAATACGCAATACAAACACATGCCGTATTTTATACATAGAATTTCAGGGGGAATAACTCTGGGCCGCTTGTTGGCACTTTAGGGCTATTGTAAGCCCACTTGCCATCATGCTCGCTAGGTCATTGCCGGCCGCTATTCGCTTCTACACATACATGAAAATGTATGACTGCCGATACCAACAGATAATTGTGTGACGTTACAAGCTATTCTATCAGACAAACCAGATGCTAGAGACCACCTGATTTGCTTGGTTCCAAACAGGGTGGGTAAATAAATTCGCCTCGCGCCAAAAAAAAATTACACAGAACAATGTCTGTTGTCAAATCGATGTCAGTGATAGTAGATTGGATTTGTGTCATTTTCAGCTGTCCAGTTTCGTACTATGAATGGTTCAATTTTCGATACTTGAGATATATTGGTGAACTGCTTTCGCAGTGGAACAGCGAATGTTACATAACCGTACGCTTGCAAGTTATAAGCTTATTTTTTTACCTATATGTTACCAAACACGTTTTTGTGGTCACATTCTCTTGATTTGGTGCCTTTTTATGTAAAATTTAAGAAAATAATAATTATTAAGGATCATAGATGGCGCTGTGTGGCTCACCTAAGCCCACACGTTTAAAGATAGTCTAGGTGTTTTTGCAGAGCTTAGTTGAGGTTTCTTGTACAACATAACGCTAGACCTGAAGGCCGTCGACTAAAACTGACGTATTTATCGTACGATGCAGTATAAACCCATGCCGTATTTCGTACCTCAGAATCAGCAATGCGATTTGTGAAAAAGAATTTCAGGGGGAATAACTCTGGGCGGCTTGTTGACACGGCTATAGGCGCGAACCAGCCTTTTGGCGCTGTATGGTTCATCTAAGCCCACATGTTTAAACTGAATGTGACTGTACTGTAGTTATATTCTACTCTGCTATAGTTATACATACAACAATTGAATAAATAAATAAATATACTGCACTATAGTTATACTGTACTATAGCTATATTATACGGTTCTGTACTCCACTGTGCTCTCCTATGCTATACTACGCTATGCTTAGTGAAATATTTTTCAGTGCGGCGTAAAACAACAATGAAATAAATACATAAATATACTATACTCTAGTTATATTCTACTCTACTATACTTGTACTCTACGATAGCATAGCTATACTATGCGATACTATCGCTATACCAGGCTATAAATATTCGGCAAGCCTCACGGACGTTGGCTGACACAGTGTCCCTGGGGTGTCGCAGCATCACACGCCCCAGACCTTTCACACCCAGCCACCGTGCTATCCGACCGCACTATTCCCCAACAGTAGTTTCACCATAGTATAGCTATACAATAGTATAATTATCCTCTACTGAAGTTAACCTCTACGATAGTTAGCCTCTACTCTACGACAGTTACCCCCTCTACTATAGTTAACTTCCACTGTAGTTAACCTCTACCCTAGACTCTACTTAGGCTATTATTCGACACGCTTCTGTGTTACAGAGACTCGCCTTTCCCAGCACCACCACCACCGCAAACAAAGCCAGCTCGAGTGGAGCAAGTCTAGAGGGGGAGGAGTCGTTCAAAGAAAAGTGAGTGATTTGCGGGAGGTGTATCGGTAGCATTGGCGATCGATTCGGACCTATTTTCATCGCGACAAGCCGGTACGAGACTGTTACAATTACCGGTTTAGCGTTCTTGGAGCTATCCCCACCTATCTGGACGCGATTAATGGGGACCAGCCGACCGCCTTCACCGTCAACTATAGCTTCGGGTATATCCTGCGCCACAAGGAGATGAGCCAGGTGAGGTATTATTACCCAAGCACCAACAACCGGGACTATGGACCTTACAGGAACTATTTATGCTTGTTTAGATGCCTGACCGTCCATCTGGACCAGGCCGACCCCAAAAACTGCGAACACCAGGCTCGCCTTTACCACAGCATGTATGTGGAGGCGGCGGAGATGGAGCCGAGGCATTTCCGCGGGGTACCTCTCCGTGCGCTGGACACGGCTGAAAGCCTGTTTAACGTGAACATCCAAGTGTACCAGCTCGTCCCCATGGACAAGTCGTACTCGGCGCAACTCATCGATCGCAGTGCAGAGCGCTATACTCCACCCACCATGCGGTTAAACCTGTACAATCGGCATTTCAGCTACACCAAGGACAGCCTGATGTGGAGAAATGATAGAATAAAACAACAAGTCAGCCTGATGTGGAGAAATGATAAAATAAAACAAGTCAGCCTGATGTGGAGAAATGTAGAATGAAAAAACAAATCAGCTTAATGTTACACAGGCCTGTCTACAATAAAGTTATGTATTCGAATTTCGCCCCCGCTATATAGTTTGTTAGCGGTTTTACATTTATTTTATTAATTTCTTTGATTTGTATTTTACTCAATAATATTTCGCTTATACAGCGGTGGCCATGTAGCATTACAGTGGGAGGAGCGGATTTATATGGGCTGCCCCTATTTAGCCCTTCATTCATGTATGTACAGAACGGAGATGGTCTTTTCCCAGCAGCATTTCCCTGCATGTATCCATGGCTTGGGTTGGCGCAATTAGTGAATTCGCCATTGTGATGAGATCGAACCGATTCTCACCCAGACACGTTGTAGCTGAAAAGTTGACTGTGGTGGTAAGAAGAGAGTGGCGGTAAGAACTTGTATTTGCTGCTCCCAAATCCAGCACTCTGTGTACACTAACAGAGCTAAAGAGAATAGCCCACTAACTATACAACTGATGTATAGTAAAGCACTGAAAAATTATCCACGCTGCTACGTGTAATTACGTGGGAGACATCCTTATGCAGAAATAGTGCGGACAAAATACCAGAAAGACAATGTGCCCGCCCATTCATACATAATATATATTATTTTGTTTCATAAATGTTTAACGCTGTGCCGGCATAGTTTTCCCTACGCTAATAGGTGGTGGTGACCGGAATGCCTGCTTTTAGTACACCACAGAGCTGGATTCGAACACGCAACCTCGTTGGTCAAGGACCTGATAGACGCAGCTATCCAGCACTTTATACATTTGAGCCAGCGAGGAACCCGGTATATATAATATACTTGTGGACATGAACTTGCCACGTGCAGTGGAATTTCTCTGGTTCCGTTAGGATATATGACACAACCGGTGACCAGAGACCCCAATGTGGAAGTAGGGTAATACTGAGGATGCACAGAAGCTCCCAGATAAATAACGCTGAAGTCAAAAGAAAAACAAGAAATAAACATAATCCAAATTATACCAGTTTATTACTTATAGACACTTATATTAATTATAAACATGGACATTCAGACAACAGTATACAGACGGCCAGAGTCTTAGAAACATGGACAGTCATGCATGCGTTCAAATATAACAGCTTCTATAAACAGCACTTTGTAAAATTTGTAACAGTTTAACAAATAAAAAATCAACATAAAGATGACATTTGGAAACGGGAATGGTGTTTATACATATATACATGCATGATGAAACAAACAACATTTTCATTCACACGAAAGACACTCACATCAGCAATCTGAGCATCAGACTGTTGTAACATAAGACACATCCGTGTACCAGCTTACGTTAATTCTTCGTCTACTTTTACTCTTGATTTGGTTATATGTACATCGGTTTTTCACGTATTTTCCGGCTTTTCAATTTTCACGAATCATAATAAAACATGGACATTAATTTTAATGAAACAGCGCATTCAAAACTAACAAACAACTTAAGGATAGAATACACATACATAAAACAAAATGTGAGTTCATCATAATGTGATATTCATAAACAAAGTGCACATCAACAATGAAGCAGCATGATTACAGTACGATTATAAAACAATCAACAAAAGAAATGACATTCCAAATGATTAAAGGTGCGTTACATGAAAATGTCAAGTTAAAAACGGTGCTACATTAGGATTGGGCGTACAAACAATATAATTGTTTGGCATATGTTGAATAGCTTAGTAGGCACATCGTTCCAAAATCTCCAATGATGAAGGATATGAAGAAACAAAGCGTCAGTCACTTCTAATTTTGGAGGCTTTTTCGTGGCAACATATTACAGCGGAATAAACAAATATACTGTTCTAACAATGCACGCCACCATTAAAATATAACTGAATAATCTTAAGTATGGCACAAAACTCCAAGGAAACAAATAAATAAATTCTATTCTATCATATAACTTAAGCAATAGTACAATATAATCTCAAAAAAATTTTGCCGGTACAAACACATTACTACAGCTCCTCTTTTACGCAACTGCCGAAGATATGATTGACCACTTCGAGACTTGCACAGATGGATTGAACTTAAGACATATGGTACAGCTGTCAATGGATGGCCCCAGTGTGAAATGGAAGTTCTACAAACTCATGCAAGAGAAGGTTTCTACAACTGTAGACAAGTTATTGTTGAATTTGGGAAGCTGTGGTTTACACATTGTTCATGGTGCTTTTAAGTATGGTTCCGTAGCATCTGGATGGCCTGTTCAAAACTTGCCTAAAAGCCTTTATCAGCTCTTTAAAGACACTCCTGCAAGAAGACAGGATTATGTCACAGCCACAGGCACAGACTTATTTCCACTGAAATTTTGTAGTCATAGGTGGGTTGAAAATGTACCGGTGATACAAAGAGCTATACAGATCTGGCCCAGTGTAAAGCTGTATGTTAGCAAGGTGACGAAAAAGGGCATACCAAAGCCTGAAACAACTTCATACAACATCATTGTATCGTGCACTAAAGATCCTCTTATTGTTGTAAAGATGCTTGCCTTCCAGTCAATAGCTGAGCAACTATCACCATTCCTGAAAATATACCAGACAGACAGACCAATGATGCCTTTCATTTCAGAGGATTTAAGCAGACTCTTAACAGGGCTTCTGAAGCGATTTGTAAAACCACAGGTTGTCAAACAAACGTCATTAATCATGAAGTTAGATGTTTATGATAAAAAAAATCTATGTATCGCATGAAAAAGTTGACCTGCGCTTTGCAAGTGACCAGGAGCTAACAAGATTAAAAACACGAGCTGGTGTCTTAAGTGACCGACAGAAAATGGAAGTCAAAATAGAATGTAGAGATTTTTTGATAAAAATTTCAGCCAAATGAATGGAGAAATGCCCTTTGAAGTACTCCCTTACAAGTGCCATGTCCTGCCTTGATCCAAGAAAGCTTGTGTCGTCGAAGTCTAATTGTCTGGTTAAAATGAAGAAAGTTTTAGCATCAATGGTGGATGCAGGTAGAGTTGTGGGCGGCTCATCCGCCTGTGATGGCATACTGCGTAAATTAGAAGAATTCATTGATACTACTGTGGTTGCCAACAAGCCTACCTTTAATGACTTCAACCCATATGACGACAAGTGCAGGGTTGATGTGCTGTTCTATGAGACATTGGCTTCTAATGAACATTTCAGTAGCTTATGGAGGGTAGTGAAACATCTACTGCTGTTATCACACGGTCAAGCGTCAGTGGAAAGGGGATTTTCTGTAAACCGCCAAATTGAGGTGGAGAATCTTCTTGAGGATTTGGTTGTTGCTCAGCGGCTTATCTGTGACCATATTGAAAGTGTAGGTGGCATAGATAATGTGAAAATGTCCAAGCCACTGCTACTTTCAACAGCATCACCTCGGCAGAGATGAGATGGCTCATCTCGAAGACCAGAGAAGACAAAAACAGAACATTGAATCCTCTCGTAAAAGGAAAGGTTTGCTTGATGAAATTGAAGATCTGATAAAGAAGAGAAAGCGCTTGGAGATTGATGTAGAGGCTCTGTTTAAATCGGCCGATGAGTATGCAGAAAAGGCAGAAACAACTGGGAATATCACATTTATTACAAAGTCGAATAGCCTTCGAAGAACAGCAAATGATAAAAACGAACAGCTGGCCTCTCTTGCATTAAAACTTGACAAAAGGTCCTAGAACTGAAAAAATAAATGTGTGGTTTTTATAATGTATAATAAAACTGAACAGTGACAGTGAATTAAGGTTTATTCTTATAACGTGTTTTGTGCTGTAACTCTTGGAAATTGATATGACCTGACCTGGAAAACTCCTGGAATTTTTTTGGAGAGTAAGTGTATGAGCCCTGGGTTTGAACAAAACAGTGCAAAACCTTTGGTAAAATGATGTTTTTCGCTATCTGGACTTTTTCAAAGGCATCCTGTTTACGATTTTTACAGCACATTTAATGTACACCTGTATAGGTTTTTTATAACCTCATCGGGAATTCCTGAGTATTTCCTGGTAACAATTACACTGGAAATCCCTATAACATACCCTGTAACAAGGCAAACTGTATCCGTAACCAAGGCGTATGTAAAACGCCTGTTTTCTATGCACAAAACCTATTGATCGTTAGAAACGGCTGCGTTGTTCAACACTGAAATGCCTGATTCAAACTGCTCCATGGACTATCTTTATTCAGTGCTGTTTCAGCCACAGTCCAACAGAGTGACTTTACGCCGACTTTTATCATGGGAATGACGTCTCCCTGGTACATTCTGTACAAGTCAACATGGTCTGTCATTCATGGAGACACCGCCGTGCCACAACAAGCCCGTGTCAGTCAACGGCTTAAGCCGGACGTCCAGATCCATCGCACCGCCCACGTTGCCACGTTCATTGCTCGCTCCGCCCATCAGTTCTGACCAGAACGCTCCGCCTACGTCAAGCTGCAGCCCCCTGAGCTCAGCCAGCGCCTGTAGGATAGTGCTCTTTTCTTGCTCCATTTGTTCAAGTTGTTGTTGCAGTTCAGAATTGCGAGCCTCTAACATCTGGCAGTGATGCAGAAATTTAACAAGTAAAACTATTAAAAACCTCAATTATGCGCTTTTTTAGATATAGTTTAGCGGTGAAATTACCACACAAAAGAAAGCAAGCCTCAGATAAACAACGGGCTAATGTTAATGCCCATCTTCAGGTATAACGTTTAAAATGAGATAAAAGTTTCAGCACAAAATAAACGTTAACTATCGCCGGCATTTTAGTCTGAGAAATTATATAGTCTGAAATAATGTAGACAAATCCTACAACCAGATGATAATACATTCCGTTATACTTCAACACAGATTTCAAGCTGGCGTCCTATCCAACCGTACGTGGGAAGTCTGTCAGCAACCTGCAGATTGTTGTGGGTTTTCCCTAGGTGTTCTCTCCGGATTCATTCCACCATAATGCTGGCAGCTGTCATATAAGTGAAATATTGCTGAGAATATCACGTAAAACACCAATCAATTAAATCAAATCAGTGGAGATTTTATCTTTGTCACATAAACTGGAAAACTTTGGGCTTTCGCCGTACCTCAACAAGTGAAGCCTGTTCTTCTCGTTTCTTTTTGCGACTGAAAATGACACAAATCCAATCTACCATCACTGACATCGATTTGACAACAGGCATTGTCCTATGTATTTTTTTCTTTTTATTTGCGAGACGAATTTCTTTACCCACCCTGTCTGCAAGTTTACACTGCATGCTCGTATGATAAATATGTCAGTTTTAATCGACGGCCTGCATGTCTAGCGTTATGTTGTACAAAAAACATCACATGAATTCTGCAAAAACCACCTAGGCTATCTGGGTGGCTGAAATAGACACAAAATCCAACGAATACACTATCGCTGACATCGATTTGACAACAGGCATGGCTGTGTGTAATATTTTTGCGGGACAAACTTCTTCATGTGGTCTCTAGCTTCTGGATTGTCTTATAGAATAGCTTATCATGTCACATAATTATCTGTTGGTATCGGCAGTCATACCTTTTTATGTATGTGCAGAAGCGAATAGCGGCGGGAGATGACTTCGCAAGCATTATGAAGTGGGCATCGCCATCTATGATATCCAATGATTATTGTTTTATTCAATTTTACATAACAAAGACACCAAATCCAGAGAATATGACCACAGAAACGTGTTAGGCAACATGTAGGTAAAAAAAAATGAAGGTTATAACTTGGAAGCATACGGTTATGTAAGACTGATTCTTGATTGTCTTAGAGAATGGCTTATCACGTCACACAATTGTCTGTTGATATCGGCAGTCATACCTTTTCATGTATGTGCAGAAGCGAATAGCGGGCATGATGGCAAGTGGGCTTAGATTAGCCATACAACGCTAACAGTGATGTCCCAATAATTAATTTATTCACTTTTACATCAATCAGTTCCGCAAAAAAACACCAAGGCTATCTGGGTGGCTGAAAATCACACAAATCCAACGAATACACTATCGCTGACATCGATTTGACAACAGGCATTGTCCTGTGTAGTAATCAAAAATAGAACAAACAAATTTTTTTCGCGTCGCTCTAGCTTCTGGATTGTCTTATAGAACAGCTTATCATGTCACACAATTATCTACTGGTATCGATAGTCATACTTTTTCATGTATGTGCAGCAGCAAATGGCCGTGGGTGTAGACCTAGCGAGGATGATGGCAAGTGGGCTTAGAAGAGCCCTACAGCGCCATTTATGATGTCCAAAGATAATTGTTTTATTCAAATTTACACAGAAAAGGCACCAAATCCAGAGAATATGACCACAGAAACATGTTAAGCAACATATAGGTAAAAAAAGCTGACAACTTGGAGGCAAACGGTTATGTAGCACTCGCTGTGCCACTGCGAAAGCAGTTCACCAGTAAATCTCAAGTATCGAAAACTGAACCATTCATAGTACGAAATACGTCATGTGTTTATACTTCGGTGAGTGTTCGGCTATACTGAGAAAGAAAGTCCTTTTTGGAGACCTAGCGAGCATGATGGCAAGTGGGCTTAGATTAGCCATACAACGCTAACAGTGATGTTCCAATAAGTAATTTATTCATTTTTACATCAATCCGTTTAAACAGGTGGGCTTCGATTAGCCATACAGTGTTCGCCGTCTATAGCCGTGTCAACAACCGGCCCAGAGTTATTCCCCCATGAAAATCTTTGAACAAAACACGGCATGTCTTTATACTGCATGATCGTATGATAAATATGTCAGTTTCAGTCGACAGCCAGCATATCCCGCGTTATGTTGTACAAAAAACATTATAAGAGGTCTGCAAAAAACACCAAGGCTATCCTGTGTAATATTTTTGTGGGACGAATTTCTTCATGTGGTCTCTTCTTACCGGTTCGCTGATCTTGGGAACAGGCCTGCGTTGGCTCGTCTTCATCGGTACACGGGGATCTTGCTTTGGGGAACTCTTCCTCATCCTTCGGCAACATTGGTGGGGCGTCGTACTGGGCCAGGCACTTGTTTACTTTTTAAATTCAACTTACCAAATGCTCCCCTCTTAACTATTTCTCTGTGTGGAGGTACCTCGATGTTGAAGGCTCGCCCCCACAGATGACATGCCGTATTTTTGATGCAATGTGGTGGGTCCGTTCCATGCCCAATGCAAGGGCGTAGAACTCGCGGTCTTCTCACTGTGCGACATTGAGCGGAAAACCTCCCCTCTCAACTGTGAGCTCTGTCCCAGGAAATCCTTTTCCGTTTTAACCGCGAACTAAAAGGCGGTCGTCATCACTCTCAGGACTCAGGTGGGTGACATAATTTGTCAGCTGGCGGAATAGATCCCGGAGAATAGATAGGTGTGCCGGGCCGTGGTGCGCTGTTTTGTGCTCAGTAACCTTCAACACGATATCTCCAGGGTTTTCCTCACTCTTCCTTTGGATGCGTTGAAATTCTGCGGCCTTCATATTGACGACAGCACCTGTGCGTTGTCCGGTTGCAATCAGTATCTTCAAGGTCAGATTGGGGACGACATCTAAATACAGCCAGGAGCTAACTTTGCCCACGTGGCGGCGGGTCACATCAACGGCGACCTTTGCAATGGAACACCTCTCTAATTGCTCGACATCCTCCGGCGTTATGAAATTGACCGCCTCTTCTACTCTTTTCTTCGACTTATCCGCAATTGTCACCTTCCGAATGGAACCATTCCATTGTGCAAGTTTGGGTATAACAATTCCGGCCTTGGCATGCCGTTCTGAAGGAACTTGGCCCACTGGCTGTATGAGCTGGTGTAGGACATTATCGTCCCAGGGGCGACCCCTGTGGGGTTTCCGGGGTGAAAAGGATAAGACCTCAGCCCTATAGGCAAGCTTGTCATAAAAGACGACTAACCTAGAGCTCTCCTGTGTGAGCCCGGTGAATATAATACGCTCTCATCTTCTCGGTTGCGTGAGAGGCAACTGGGAAGCGACCTGTTTGCCGTGGGTTGCGACCCGTAATCTCCGAGGACAGGGTCCTGGTGGCTGAGGGTGTGTTGGATTTGCGAGATCCTCTAGCCTCACACGTCACTTTGGCCCTTACTTGGAGAAAGACAGGAGGTCGGATGGGCCCAGTTCGATCAATCGGATTGGTCACGTCAAGCCCTATAGATGATCTCGTTTGTCATTTCTTTCACTTACTGTGATGTCAAGTTGGTATTTACCCAAATGCTCTTCTTCGGGATCAATGTAGATGGCGGTGGCTAATGGGTCAATCGAGTAGATTAAATTTAACCTTTTGGTATAACTCAATCTGTTAGAGTATCCGTTGCTTGGTTTCCTTGTTTCTATTCTCTGCTGGTCATCCGCAGAGGTAGATTCGCCCTTGTTGGCATTCCGTGGCGGGTGGGGGACATGTGAGGTGAATTCTTACTATATCGATAATGTCTTCCCCAAAAACCCTTTCCAATGCTCCAATAAGCACTGCAAAAAACGTAAAAATGAGGATTTTCTTGAAATAGGCAAAGCAGCGGATAGTTGGCCGGCTTTCATTGTTTTATCAACGAAAAACGACCAACGTCTAAACTAGATCCATTAAGATCTGGCGATATCCTTATTGAATGTTTTCGAAAACAACAGGCATTCAATTTATTATCATTGAATTCCGTTTTGGACGTGCCTGTTTTTGCATCGCGACATAAATAGCTAAATAGATGCAAGGGTATCATACGTGACAGGGATCGGGATCTGATTGACCTGTCTGAAGAACAAATTTGTGCTGAATTAAAGCCTGAGGGTGTTACCAATGTAAAACGTTTCTTTACGAAAAAATCTGGTAACACCATTAAACTCAACACTTACTTTTTAACATTCAACGGTACATCACTTCCGTCATCCATTTACTTTGGCCCGTACAGGGTTCGTGTTGACCTGTACATTCCCAACCCGACAAGGTGTTTTACGTGCCAAAAATTCTGTCACGGCAAAGGCCAATGTATAAATAAATTGATTTGTTTTGGATGCGTGAAGGACGGTCATAAGGGTTTCGACTGACATGACACATTTAAATGTTGTAATTGCAGTGGAGATCATATGGCATCCTCTAAAGACTGTCCATTATTCCTAAAAGAAAAACAGTTACTTTAAAAGTTAAAAATAACGTCCTGTACCAGGAAGCACGTACACTAGTGTGCAATACATCACAGGCTTTGTTTTCAAATGTGGTCAAGCGAGTTACAACATCTGTTGCTACGCAGACATCACTCACTTGGCCAATTGGAAACGATCAGCCCAAAACCATATCCGCCCACACTTCTGTTTAACCTGCAGCCCAGCCTAAATATAGCTCTTGTTCTACACAAACTGTATCAACAAATACCGAAGGTCCCAAAAATATAGAACCACAACGTAAAACAACTGAACCTAATAAATTTCCAAACAAAAAGCCAAGCAAAGGAACTAATAGTAATAAGAAGAATGATAATAAACCTAGTGGCCCCCTGGAGCGTCCCTCTAAGGCCACTAGGGACCCAATCCAAACTTATAATAAGTTTGGATCTTTGGATGACGTTGATCCTTCAACTTCATGTGCAGACCTGATGGATACATCATCTCCACCTGGGAGATCTCCTAGAAGATCTCCCAAAAAGGGTCGTCCAGGTATAAATCCCCAATACGTCATTCTCCATAATGTCTTCCTTAGACAAAATTATACAATAGAATTGTCGAGGTCTTAAGTTAAATTTTATTGAAATAACACAGCTAGTTCAATCTTTCAATCCAGTTGCCCTGTGTCTTCAGGAAACTCACCTGAAGACATCTGACAAAGATAAAATAACTCTTAAAAATTATTCCCTTGATAACACATATTGTATTGAAGAAGAGCGAGCTGCAGGCGGCTCCTCGATCTTCATAAATAACAATATTATCCACAGCCCTGTTGCTCTCCATACAGAGCTTTAGGCTGTGGCCTTTCGTGTTTCACTATATGAAACAGTCACATTATGTTCGGTGTATATACCTCCGAACACCTCAGCCTTTCAGGTACACAATCTAAAAGAACAGTTACCTAAACCGTTTATAAGACTGGGAGGACTTCTTATCGAAGTGGCAACTGTGTTATTTCAATGATGGTTCTAATACCTGTTTACATCCGGGTAACGGCACTTATTCTGCTATCGATCTCACTATCACAGATCCATCACTTTTCCTTGGTTTTTCTTGGAAGGTGCATGACGATATTTGTGTCAGTGACCATTTCCTATTATCCTACTTCTAATTCTTTAGAACGTGTAGCTAGGTGGAAGTTTGATAAAGCAGACTGGATCGCGTTTGAGATGTTCTGTAAGGCTGATATCACTCTAGAGACTTTCAATGCAGAAGAGGATCCAATATTAAAATTTAACGACCTTATTTTACGCGCTGCCGATAGAACTATCAATAAAACCTCGACAAATCCAAAATGCACAAGTAAACCCTGGTATGATAAGGACTGTCGTAAAGCCATTAAGGACCGCAAAAAGGCCGAGCGGAATTTCAATATATGTCCTACTGATAACTTACACCAGGTTCATATTTTTAGAGCTAAAGCTCGTCGATTACCCAAGTCCAAGATACGATCTTGTTGGCGGAACTTTGTTTCGGGCATTACGTCCAAAACACCCATGCGTAAGGTCTGGAACATGGTTCAGAAACTTAATAAAGCAAATGTCCAGCATTTAAAAGATGGAGATAATATATATATATATCCTTCCGATATAGCCAATAAATTAGCTGAGACAATTTCCATGAAATTTTCTTCTGAGAACCATACTAAAGAATTCCAACATATTAAAAACCAGAAGGAGAAAATTAGATTGACCTTTTCTTCTAAAAATTTAGAAGATTATAATCGTCCTTTTAATATCGAGGAACTTAAAACTGCATTAAAAAAGGCCCACGATACTGCTTGTGTTCCTGATAATGTATATTATAAGTTTCTGAACCATTTACCACCTGAGCCAATGGAGATTCTCTTGGACTTGCTTAATGATATTTGGATAACTGGTAATTTTCCACCGTCATGGAGGGAGGAGTGTATTATCCCGGTCTCTAAACTGGGTAAGGATCATACTGATCCAAATAATTACCGTCCCATAGCTCTTACCAGCTGTGTCTGCACGACTACGGAGCACATGATTAACGATAAGACTTGTTTCAAGAAACCAACAAGCTTTTATCTAATATTCAATGTGGTTTTTCTCAAGATCGATCTACTTTAAATCACCTTGTTCGATTTGAAACTTTTATTCGTGATGGTTTTGTTAACAATGAACATGTGGTGTCAATATTTTTCGACCTTAAAAAGGCCTACGACACCACATGGAAATATGGTATTTTAAAAGACCTCGCGAATATGGGTTTTAAAGGTCGATTACCAATATTTATATCCGAATTTTTATCTGATCGTCAGTTTAAGGTACGGGTGGGGTCCACTCTTTCTGACTCTTATGAGCAGGAAATGGGTGTACCCCAGGACAGCATTCTATCACCAACTCTGTTTAGCATAATGAAAATAGCCTAGCCAAAATATTAACATCTGGCACAGAGGGTTCTTTATACGTTGATGATTTCCTTATATGCTACCGAGCTAAGAATATGAATAATATCGAACGTCAGTTGCAGCTTTGCCTCAATAAAATCGAGAAATGGGCAACTGAAAACGGTTTTAGATTTTCAACGTCTAAAACCGTCGGTATGCATTTTTGTAACAAACGAAAACTTCATCTTGATCCCGAGCTTAACTTGTGTGGTGAACAGATTAAAATTGTTGGAGAAACAAAATTTTTAGGTATAATATTTGATAATAAGCTATCTTTTATACCTCATATTTAAATGCTTAAAGCTAAATGTACAAAGGCTCTCGATATAATAAAGGTCGTGTCCAGCACTGACTGGGGTGCTGACCGATCAGTTTTACTTAAAGTATAACGTTCTCTGGTGAGGTGTAAATTGGACTCTGGATCCATCATTTACGGTTCCTCGAGGAAGTCGTATATTAAAATGTTGGATCCTGTTCATCACCAAGGTTTGAGGCTCAGCCTTGGTGCTTTTAGAACCTCACCAGTAGAAAGTTTATACGTGGAGGCTAATGAGCCTTCTTAATATAACCGACGTATAAAGCTTAGCCTTCGATATGCTACAAAGCTTAAAGCACATCCGACAAACACTGCCTACGACTTTGTTTTCAATCCATTATATGTAGACAAATATACTAAATGTCCTAACAAGATCCCTTCGTTCGGCCTTCGTATACGGGACCATATTGTGGATGCTAACATCAAGCTGGAGGACATAGCTTCGGTGTCTTTTCCGGAGACTCCTCCATGGCTTCTTCCACACACTAAACTAATATTTGATCCTCGTAAATATAATAAATCGAATGTAAATCCTCTTATAATTCAGCAAGGTTTTGCTGAAATTAAAGCTAATTATATGGATTATAAATTTATATATACTGACGGGCCGAAGGATGAGGACAGGGTTCCGGCTGCGGATGTTATGGAGCAGCGAGTCTCTTCCTTTCGTCTTCCATCGTCTTTTTCAATATTTTCTGCCGAGGCCAGAGCTATACTCCTGGCCTTATTATATGTTTCTTCTGGGTGTGCCCAGAGGGCAGTGATATGCACTGACTCGTTGTCTTGCCTATTGGCAATACAGAAAAATAAATTTAAAATTCCCTTGATCCTTCAAATTTTAGCTATACATAGGAAACTAATTGAAAGAGGTAAAGATATTATATTCTGTTGGATATCAAGTTATATTGGTATCCATGGAAACACAGTCGCAGACAGGGAGGCGAAAGCTGCCCTAAATAAACCCATATCTAAGATAAAAATCCCTTTTAGTGACATGAATTCTAATATTCTTGAATATATTCGTTGCGTTTGGCAGGGAGAATGAAACTTGGAGGTCTATAATAAACTGCATCCTATTCATCCAGTCACTGGGTACAATAATTATAGTTGCGAAAAGTCTCCTAGAGACCAAGTAGTTTTAACAAGGTGTCGTGTTGGGCATTTTTTCATTTTCATTATAGATGGGAGTAGTGCTCCGAGTGCGTTGGATGCGATGCCCAATATGGCATCAAACATATCTTGGTTGGCTGTGTGGACTTTGCCCAAGTTCGGCAGAGATTCTACACGGTCAACTCTATATATGATTTATTTGACAACATCGCCAGCGATGTTGTCATCAATTATGTGAAGGCCATTGGCCTTTATCAGAAGATATAATTTATTAATATATAAATATTTATCGATAAAGTTATATATTCCTTTCTTAATATATTGTTTTTAAAATATGAGGGTTTTCGAGTTCTAACTGGTTTTGGTTATTCTAATCTGGTTTTATACATGTCCAAACATTTGTTTCATTTTTGATGTTCTCACCACCATATCGGAAACCTCAAACGCCTCGTGTTTTCACCTTGCTCTCGCCATGATATGGCTGAAATATTGTCGATGTGGCGTTAAACCATAATCATTCATTCATTCATTACCAGGGGCGAACGCTCACCCACTGCTTGATAACTTCTGGCTTCAAGGATTCGTCCATGTCAAACGTGGGGGATATGTCTCCCCAGATGGCTCTCGCATGTCATCGGTGTAATTCGGCCGCGGAAGTCTTTCTGACGCCACCGTCGAAAGATTCAAGCCAGTCAAGTAGGTCCTCCGCCTTTGCAGTCACCTGTGGTGGCCACTGGACCTCATCCTTCTGCGCTTCGTCTTTCGTCTCCGCTTCATACCTTTCAACTGCTTCAAGCTCATACTTCTCTTTCGCTTCAAGCTCATTCTTCTCCGCTTCGTCCTGGGCATGTTCTTTGATCTCCTCTGGTTCAAAGAGTTCCGTCGGATTTATGTCCGTGTCTTCATCTGAAGATCTCTGCCAGACGGCACCCTTTTCCATTCCCTTCTTTCCTGTGTCTTTGACAAGAAGTGCTAATTTCCCCCAGACCATAGAGCCGGCGTACTACGCGTCCGTGGTGGAGATCAGCAAAGCAGGCGTTACTGTGGTGAAGATAGAGGCAGAGGATCGTGACCAGAACCCTCTACAGAGGTTACAGTTTGACATCACGGGTGGGAACCCCCAGGGCTTCTTCAGGATTGACCCGGTGTCAGGCAAAACCTCCAAACTTGAACGACCTTACATCAGGTTGAACTTATGTTAGCGGGTAGAAGATATGCATGTAAATTTTCCTTTCTTTTACACACACGGCCTTAAAAATTCACACACAATTACCAACCCATGTAAAATGAATTTTTAAATTTTATAACAGCGTCGACTGTACCAGAGTTGTCTACCCTTCTGTGTTAAGAGATAGGCCGAATAACGGCAAGTGATTGGACGGTAATTAGGGCCTAGTTACCCATGAGATTTATTGAAGTTTGAATTTTGGTTAGGTGGGGTGACTGTTTCTACCAGCTGAGTGAGGTTGGTGTAATTCCAATGAGTTGAAGGTGAGATTTTAGTGCCGTTCTGTACGCAATGGGCTATATGTACTTGGGTGGATAAAGGTGTGTGATGTCCGTTATTCCGTTAATTACTGTCCGATCGTACTGAAAGTGAACAGGTAAGTACACAGCTAATTGTGGTAGACACCTTCCGAGTTTTATGGCACTGAGATGAGTAGATGAGTACGGTGTGTTAGAAGATGAGTATGACGAGAATCGGTTAATGTGGGGAATGTGTCGCACCGCCAATCCTGTTCCCCGGTGCAGAATGAGGGGAAATGTCACAGATTTGTGAGTGCCAATCCTGTTCCCGATACAGAATGCGGGGAAGTGTGACAGATTTGTGAGTGTCAATCCTGTTCCCCGATGCAGAATGCGGGGAAGTGTGACAGATTTGTGAGTGCCAATCCTGCTCCCGGATACCGAATGCGGAGATACCGAATGTGGAGTGCCAGTCCTGTTCCCCAGTGCAGAATGCGGGGAAATGTGACAGATTTGTGAGTGCCAATCCTGTTGCCTGATACAGAATGCGGGGAAGTGTCACAAATTTGTGACGGAAAGGTAAGTGTGATGGAAGTGTGGGTGTTAAAGGGTGACTATGGCAGGAATGTGTGGCTAGTGTGGGACTATTGCATTTTGCGTATCGGGAATGTGTTGACGATGTGCGACTTGTGCTGTGGGAATGTCGGGAAGGTGTAGGTGATATTCTGTGGGAATGTCTGGTAATTTGGGAATATGTATGTATGTATGCATGTATTGATATATGTATGTATATGACAAGCACGAAGTTGCAAGAATACATCTCTACGTCTATATATATATATATATATATATATATATATATATATATATATATATATATATAAAAGAGGTGGCGTGATGTCTGGATCGAATCCTGCCTTGGGGTGGGTACCTCTGTTTCAGCAACTTTAAGATCATGGTGCACACGTGATAGGGTTAGATGGTGTGCCATATGTGCGTTATTTTAATGGGGGTATATGTGGCAGATTCATGGCCCCTGAGCGTGAACAAAGAGGTAAAACATACACACGTCATAACTATGTAAGAAGACTTGGCTTATACGCGAATCAAAGCACGCAGAGGGTAACTCTGCAATAGAAGTAAACGTGTAAAGTAGGTCGGAAATTGTGCAGGTAAGTTTGATGAGTGTGAGTAGTGTGTTATTGGTTGTGATTTTGCGTAAATAAGCGTTAAATAGTATTAAAATGTGCAAGGTAAGTAGGGAAGTGTGTTGTTGTGTGCTTTCTGTGAGTGTGTGCATCAGTTAAAAAAAATACATCCCTACACGTTAAGCTGGTGCGGAGTTGTGGAAACCTAGTGCCTGTTAGTAACCCTAAACGCAACCCCACCCACGAGGTTTACAAATATCCGCACTGGGTTTACATTGAAGTTGGAAATCCCAAAATGTTTTCCTGAAAAATTTAAGGGTTTTAGACCTAGTTTTCAAAAAGCATTGAACGCCTGCTTTACGAAAGAAACTGCTCTAACCCGCTCTCCGCACCAAGAAGAAGTTCAAGCTGAGAGGGTTAGAAAAAAAGGGCGTTGGATTGTAGAGAATAGTGGATTTACTAGAGAGGGTTAACAAAGGGTCAAAATTAAACCAAATCTTAATGTAACGGTTAGCAAAAAACTCAAATTCGCCCATATGCTCAGAGGTTATGTGATGTCATAGCCTCATTCTGATAACATTTCATTATGCGGAAGGTCAAAGCCGATTATATTCTGCCCGTCCGCCTGAGGTCAATCTGAGAACAAGTTTTCGACCTATTTTTGACCTAAGGGGGTACCCCTTTGAGGATAAAATGGTGGGAAACCTTTTTTCTCTGACTGAGCTCAAGCTTTCACATAAAGGGTAATAGAGGTCGGAGATTAAGAATCCGAGGTCACATGTTTAACCCTGACTTTTGAAGTTTTTTTTTAAAGGCATTGGTTGACCTCTGACCTGAACCTTTTAAAAGGTGATGGCCCCATTACCTTTCAGTTGACTTGACCTTTTTATTGACATCTGACCTTTCACCTACTTTACAGATAGTGCATTCGGAATGCACTATCTAAAAAGTAGGTCAAAGGTCAAATGAAAGGTCATAGGTCAACCACCGATTTCTTTGGAAATTTTTAAAGTCAAAGTTAATGTTTTTGGCAACATAGATTACGCTGTCTTATGGGAATTTAACATTGAGCGAAAAGTCACCTCTATATGTACAGTATATTGGTATGAACCGTCTGCACTTTCAGTTCTGTTTGACTTTTGTAAGCAGACGATCGTGAATGATTTGACAGCAGTGTCTGGAATTGTGCGTAATACTGTACCCGTGTACCTTGAGTGTAGACGGTGTTCTCACCCATTATTTCAGTCAAAACAGAAACTGAACCTCTTATGTGTATGTATTGTACAAGATAAATATGTCGCAGACGCAGACGGAGACAGAGACGAGCATGTCGGGAACCGGCGAGGATGACATTGCGGGTGTGAAAATGGCAGCCACTGTTCTAAGGAGCAATTCCAAAGAAGATGATTGGGAAGATGTCCCGTTGATGGCCCTGAGGACTCAAGAGTCCAAGGTAAGTGCTTGTTTGTTGCTTTATGTTTATTTTTTTAATTTACATGCCTATTTTACTCTGTTTTTCCTTCTTGTACTCTTTTATTTTTACTCCTGTACGCCTTTAATTATATTATGTATGTTATATGTAAATATTATATTATATTATATTAAAGGCAAGTCAATTTGGTTTTCTCGTCCTTGTTTTCACGAAAGCATCGTATGACCAAGACTTCACCCTCTATGGGTTAATGCCATCCAAGGCAGGAATATCTGGGCACTCAAGTTACTGCAGGAGATACAAATGTAACGTGCACAAGGTACAGTGTGTGTTACAGTATACATGTATGCAATCAGAAACCTTATATTAATCAGTGGCCTGTTTCATAATAATTGGCAGATTGAATTCAAACCATATACTTGCTTTAAGACATAGATTCCCCTCCACCCCCCCCCCCAAATTTTCTTTTTTCATTTTTTGCTGGAACTGGTGCACATACCTGTATATTGTTTGTGTTAATTTTAAAGGCTCTGTGCGTAAAATTAAAAGAATGATGTCCAAATTTAAATCCATGTTGTTACCCTGTACAGTATTGAGAGATAGATCTCCCCCCCCCCCGCCCCCAAATATTTTTTAAAAAATTTTTGCTGGAACTGGTGCACATAGCTGTATATTGTCATTGTGTTGGTGATTGTGTGTAAATCTTGAATGAATGAATGAATAAATGATTATGGCTTAACGCCACATCGGCAATATTTCAGCCATATCGTGGCGAGAACAAGGTGAAAACGTGAGACGGTTAAGGTTTTCGAAATGATAGTGAGAACATCAACAATCAAACAAAAAGTACAGACATGTTTAAAATCAGATAAGAAAAAACCCAAACTGTTAAAACTCGAAAAGCATCATATTTAAAAATAGTATATCTGGAAAGCTGTATGTATATAACTTTTATCTATAAATATTTCAGACAATTGAAATTTATATTTTATGATATAGGTCAATGGCCTTCAAATATTTTATGACAACATCGCCAGCGATGCTGTCAAATAAATCATATATAGAGCTGACCGTGTAGAACCTTTGCCTAATATGGGCAAAGTCTACACAGTCAACTAAGATACGTTTGATGTCACATTGCACATCACATCCAACACACTCGGGAGCACTACGAACATCTAAGATGAAATTGTGTCAGATGAGAATGCCCAATACGACACCTCGTTAAAACAACTTGGTCTCTGCGAGACATTTGACAAGTATAGGCATTGTAGCCAATGGCAGGATGGATGGCATCCACTTTACTGTGGATCTGCAAGTCCCATTCACCCTGTCAAAGGCGACGAATATATTTAAGAATATTACACTTCACGTCAGTATAAGAGATTTTAACCCGAGATACAGGTTTATATAGGGCAGCTTTCGCTTCCCTGTCCACGACTGTGTTTCCACGGATACCAGTGTGACTTGGTATCCAACAGAATATAATATCTTTACCTCTTTCAATTAGTTTTCGGTGTTTGGCTATCATCTCAAGTATCAATGGATTTTTAAATTTATTATTCTAAATTGCCAAAAGGCAAGACGAGTCGCTGCATATCACTGCCCTCTGGGCACGCCCAGAGGAAACATATAATAAGGCCAGGAGTATAGCTCTGGCCTCTGCAGAAAAAATAGAAGATGAAGGTGGCAGCCAAAGAGAAGTGACCTGCTGTTCTAAGACAGCCGAAGCCGCAACCCTGTCTCCATCCTGTGTCCCGTCACTATATATAAATTTATAATCCATATAATCAGCCTTGATTTCAGCAAAACTTTGCTGAATTATAAGAGGATTTGTATTTGATTTATTATATTTACGTAGATAAAATATAAGTTTAGGTTGTGGAAAAAGCCATGGAGGAGACTCCGGGAAAAACACCGAAGCTATATCCTCCAGCTTGATGTCAGCTTCCACAATATGGCCCCGTGTGTGAAGACCAAACGAAGGGATCTTGTTAGGACATTTAATGTATTTGTCACATATAATGGATTGAAAACATAATCGTAGGCAGGGTTTGTTGGATGTGTTTTAAGCTTTGTAGCATATTGAAGGCTCAGTTTTGTACGTCGGTTGTATAAGGAAGGCTCATTTGCCTCCACGTATAAACTTTCTACTGGTGAAGTTCTAAAAGCACCAAGGCTGAGCCTCAAACCTTGGTGATGAACAAGGTCCAACATTTTAATATACGACTTCCTAGCGGAACCGTAAATGATGGATCCAGAGTCCAATTTAGACCTCACCAGAGAACGATATAAATTAAGTAAAACTGATCGGTCAGCACCTCAATCGGTGCTAGATACGACCTTAATTATATCGAGAGCCTTTGTACATTTAGCTTTAAGCATTTTAATATGAGGTATAAAAGATAGTTAACTATCAAATATTATACCTAAAAATTTTGTTTCTCCAACAATTTTAACCTGTTCACCACAAAAATTAAGCTCGGGATCAAGATGATGTTTCCATTTGTTACAAAAATGCATACCGACGGTTTTAGACGTTGAAAATCTAAAACCGTTTTCAGTTGCCCATTTCTCGATTTTTTTGAGGCAAAGCTGCAACTGACGTTCGATATTATTCATATTCTTAGCTCGGTAGCATATAAGGAAATCATCAACGTATAAAGAACCCTCTGTGCCAGATGTGAATGTTTTTGCTAGGCTATTTATTTTTATGCTAAACAGAGTTGGTGATAGAATGCTGCCGTGGGGTACACCCATTTCCTGCTGAAAAGAGTGGACCCCACCCGTACCTTAAACTGACGATCAGATAAAAATTGAGATATAAATATAGGTAAGCGACCTTTAAGACCTGTTATGTGCACGACTGCCGTCGGTTTCTAAATTTAGCTTGCCACTGTTTACATACGCTGAGTTCAGCGCCTGCTGTCTGGCTATGAAAGCTATGGATATATACACAGAGTTATCAACAGAACAGGCTGCAGATTATGATTTTGTGAAAGATGTTATCTTAAAAAGATATGAGCTTGTGCCAGATGCCTATCGGCAAAAGTTTAGAAATTTTGAGAAAAGAGATCGGCCATTTTTGCAGCGCAGTTAAAATTTAGCCACCTTGAGAGGGACTGTTTATTTTTTGCGAGAAATCAGGGCAAGAAGGTTGAAAAAATACCTTTGCCGAAGACATCAGATTCCCGAAAATGTTACAAAACAGTCCAATCTTAGCGACTTTAGGCGTTCTGCTGCAAATTTGGATTGTTATGGTGGAGTTTATTGTTGCAGGAATGCAATCTTGAAATCAAACATATAAAGGGAAAAGATAATGTTATTGCAGATTGCTTGTCTCGTGTATAAGTTGTGTATAAATGTTTAATTACATGTGGTTTTACAATGTTGTATATATTATTGTTTAACATATATTGTTTAACATATATTGTAAGTAAAAAAAAAGTTAGGAAAACTTTTTTTCTTGAAGGGTGGGTGTGTTATGTGCACGACTGCCGTCAGTTTCTAAATTTAGCTTGCCACTGTTTACATACGCTGAGTTCAGCGCCTGCTGTCTGCCTCTACCTTAGAATATTCCAGAATGCGCTCAGTTCGGTGCCTGTTTGTTTACATCAAGTGTTCAGGAATTTTCTTATTCTACACAATTCCACCAGGCTATATAAGACCTATGAAAGCAGGTCAAACGGAGAGAACGGAGAATTATTGAGAGCTTGGATGCTTTTGCTGTATATTACTTTAGTAGGCCATTTGTGCTGAATTTTGGTGTCTCTATAGCCTCTGGCTTTTTTATATCCTATCTCCACCGAGCACTTGTTCAGTCTGAACTTGTATGTTTAATTTGTGCTCTTGTATACTACACAGTGCCTATTAGTACACGGACCCTGTCTGTGGAATTTTGTGTATATTTTGTCATACACTCAGTTATACTGTGGATTTTCCCTCTTGTGAATTTGCCTCTGAGCATTTATGTTTGTGTGGTATATATGTTGTGGAATATATGCGTCGTTTGGACTTGACACCGTAAGTACCCTAGTATTTGTATAGATGCTCCTATCTTTTCTTGCTAAACTTAAGTATTTGTATAAGTCTTATTATCTGTTCTTGTTAAGGTAATGAATTATTGTAAAATAAAATCTGCTGGTTTTGGTTACTTTTTTGTGCGTCTAAACTGTCGTGTATTTCGAACAAGGCATCTCTTTATAATACAGACAGTTTGGGTCGTAACAGACTCATATTCGCGATATCTCTTAAAATACCATATTTCCATGTGGTGTCGTAGGCCTTTTCAAGGTCAAAAAATATGGACACCACATGTTCGTTATTGATGAAGCCATGGCGAATTAAGGTTTCGAATCCAACAAGGTGATCCATAGTGGATCTACCTTGACGAAAACCGCATTGAATATTAGAAAGTAACTTGTTTGTTTCGAGAAAGCAAACACGTCTATCATTAATCATCCGTTCCCTAGTCTTACAGAATGATCCTTACCCGCTTTGGGAACCGGGATAATACACGTCTCCCTCCATGACGGAGAAAAATTACCAGTTATCCAAATATCATTAAGCAAGTCTAAGAGATTCTCCAGTGGCTCAGGTGGTAAATGGTTCAGAAACTTATCATATACGTTATCAGGACCACAGGCAGTATCGTGGGCCTTTGTTAATGCAGTTTTAAGTTCCTCGATATTAAAAGGACAATTTTAATCTTCTAAATTTTTAATAGAAAAGGGCAATTTAATTTTCTCCTTCTGGTTTTTAATATATTGGATTTTTTTAGTATAGTTCTCAGAAGAAGATTTCTTGGAAATTGTCTCCGCTAATTTATTGGCTATATCGGATGGAGAAGTTAATATATTATCTTCATCTTTCAAATGCTGGACTTTGGGTTCATTATTTTTGCCCTTAAGTTTCTGAACCATGTTCCAGACTTTACGCAAGGGTGTTTTTGACGTAATGCCCGAAACAAGGTTCCGCCAACAAGATCGTCTCTTGGACTTGAGTAATCGACCAGCCTTAGCTCTAAAATTACGAACCTGGTTTAAATTATTATCAGTAGGACAATGATTAAATCTGCGTTCAGCCTTTTTACGGTCCTTTATGCCTTCACGACATTCATTGTCGTACCAGGGTTTACTTTTGGATTTGGGATTTGTCGAGGTCTTAGGTATAGTTCTATCGTCAGCTCGTAATACAAGCTCGTTACATTTTAATATAGGATCATCTGCTGCTTTCAGGGTCTCAGGAGTGATATCAGCCTCACAGAACATCTCAAATGCGATCCAGTCTGCTTTATCGAATTTCCACCTAGCTACACGTTCTAAAGATATAGAAGTGATATGTTATAGGATTATAGGAAAATGGTCACTAGAGATGTACTATTAAATTTCAAAAGGTAAGTATTTAATTTGATGTTGCCACTTTTTTTGTGTTGTGAAACGTTTTACTCTGGCAACACCCTGTGGTTTTAGGTCTGTACAGATTTCCTCTTCAGTTAACTCTATGATATCACCATCCCTATCACGTATTATTCCCCGACAACTGTTCAGGGAATTGTGAGGGGATGTATAAATATCTATATCAGAGATTTTAAAAGTGATAATAAATTTATAGATTGTTGTTGTCGGAAACATTCGATGAGGATATCTCCGGATCGTAGTTTTTTAACAATTTTCAAAGTCCCTGCTGCCCCTTCAAAAAAATGGATGGATTTTAGAGGCCGGCTTTTGTTCACGCCTAGTATAGAGGACGATAAAAGCCGGCCAATTGTCCTGTTCATTATCAAGTGAATCAGATAATACTTCCAGCTTCCTCTTTTTATCAGCGCCTGGAGTGGACCGAGAGGAAGATTGGATTGTTATATTGGAAACGTTAGACAAAAGGTTTGGGTTAGACATATTTGTTATAACAATTCACCCCAGGTGCTCCCCACCCACCGCGGAGTGCTACCAAGGGCGATGCCTGACCCTGCGAGGCCCAACAGGAAACGTACCAAGGACTCCACGTGAGGTATACTCGAATAGATTGCCCTAATGAGCAAACCCCATTAAGTGAATAAGGTCACACATCAGACACATACTACTCGATTGACCCATAAGCCACCGCCTCAAAACGTAGTCCCGCAAACAAAATTTCAGAAATAACATTTATTCTTGATTGAGTGGTGTTGCGGAGAAATTTTGGGACCACGGAGAGGCAAGGCGTGACCAAGACGATTGATCGGACCGCGCCCATTCGACCTCCCGTCTCTCTCCAAAGTTTTCTTTGTAAGGCTACCAATTCCAAAATATGTGGATGAAGACGAAGATGGTAGACGAAGAAAAGTGACCCGCAGACCTAACACAGCCTAACACAGCCGCAGCCGGAACCCTGTCCCCAACCTTCGATCCGTCAGTGTATGTAAATTTATAATCCATATAATTAGATTTAATTTCAGCAAAACCTTGCTGAAATGTCCTAAGTTTAATGTTGGCTTCCACAATATGGTCCCTAAGACGAACACCGAACGAAGGGGTCTTGTTAGGACATTTAGTATATTTGTCTACATATAATCGTTTGAAAACACAGTCGAAGGCTGGATTTGGTGGGTGTGCTTTAAGCTTTGTAGCATATTGAAGGTTCGGGTTTATACGCCTGTGATGTAAAAAAGGCTCGTTGGCCTCTACGTACAAACTTTCTACTGGGGAAGCTCTAAAAGCACCAAGGCTGAGCCTCAAACCTTGATGATGGACCGGAATCAGCATTTTAATATACGCATATACGCAGGGCCTTTTAAAATACCATGTTTCCATGTGGTGTCGTAGGCCTTTTCAAGGTCAAAAAATATACATATTTACATATATATATATACACACCACATATTCACTATTAACAAAACCACCACGAATAAAAGTTTCAAATCGAACAAGGTGATCTAAAGTAGATCAACCTTGACGAAAACCACACTGAACATTAGATAAAATTTTGATGGTTTCAAGAAACCAAACAAATCTATCGTTGATCATCCGTTCCACAGTCTTACAAAGACAGCTGGTAAGAGCTATGGGACGGTAATAATTTAGATCAGTATGATCCTTACCCGGTTTGGGGACCGGGATAATACACGTCTCCCTGCATGAGGATGGAAATTACCAGTTATCCAAATATCACTAAGCAAGCCCAAGAGAGTCTCCAGTGGCTCAGGTGGCAAATGATTCAGAAACATACAATACACGTTATAAGGACCACAAGCAGTATCGTGGGCCTTTTTTGACGCAGTTTTAAGTTCCTCGATATTTAAAGGACAATTATAATCTTCTAAATTTTTAGAAGAAAAGGGCAATTTAATTTTCTCCTTCTGGTTTTTAATATATTGGATTTTTTTAGTATAGTTCTCAGAAGAAGATTTCTTGGAAATTGTCTCAGCTAATTTATTGACTATATCAGATGCAGAGCTTAATACATTATCTCCATCTTCCAAATGCTGGAACTTTGGTTTATTTTGTTTGCTCTTAAGTTTCTGAACCATGTTCCAGACCTTACGCATGGGTGTTTACGACGTAATGCCCGACGTAATTCCGCCAACAAGATCGTCTCTTGGACTTGAGTAACATACGAGAGTTAGCTCTAAAAATACGAACCTGGTTTAAGTTATTATCATTAGGACATATATTAAAATTTCGCTCGGGTTTTGCGACAGTCTTTATCATACCAGGGTTTACTTTTGGATTTTTGATTTGTGGAGGTTTTAGGGATAGTTCTATCGGCAGCTCGTAAAACAAGCTCGTTAAATTTTAATACAGCATCATCTGCTGCATTGAAAGTCTCTGGAGTGATATCACCCTTACGGAAGATCTCAAATGCGATCCAATCTACTTCACCAAACGTCCACCTAGCTTCACGCTATAAAAAATTATATGCTCTAAGATTACAGGAAAATGATCACTACCACAAAGATCGTCATGTACCTTCCAAGAAAAATCATGGAAAAGTGATGGATCTGTGATAGTGAGATCGATAGCAGAGTAACTGCCGTTACCCGGATGTAAATAGGTATTAGAACCATCATTGAAATAACACAGTTCCTCCTTAGATAAGAAGTCTTTTACTATCTTGCCCTTATTATTTATGTTATTACTGCCCCATAGGGGGTGACTGGAATTAAAATCTCCCAATATTATAAAAGGTTTCGGCAATTGTTCTATTAAATTATGTAACTACAAAGCTGACAAAGAAATTTTAGGAGGAATATACACTGAACATAATGTGATTGTTTCAGACAATGAAACACGGACGGCCACAGCCTGAAGCTCTGTATCCAGAGCAACAGGGCTGTGAGTAATATTGTTACTGATAAAGATAGAAGAGCCGCCTGCAGCTCGCTCTTCTTCATTTGAGTAAGTACTGTTTAATGAGTAATTTTTAAGAGTTATTTTATCTTTGTCAGATGTCTTCAGATAACTTTCCTGAAGACACAGGGCAATAGGATTTAATGATTGGACAAGCTGTTATTTTAATAAAATTTACCTTAAGATCTCGACAACTCCACTGATCCAAACCTATTAAAAGCTTAGACAGGGTCCCTAGTAGCCTTAGAGGGACGGTTTGTGGAGCCACTAGGTTTATTATTGTCATTATGAGATTTATTTTCAGGCTTAGTTCTGGCAGGTTTATTTTTGGTTTGGTCAGGTTCAAGTTTATCAGTTTGCTGTGTATTATTTAGTTTTTTTTTTTATTTACTATAGTGGTCTGGATTGAACAGGAATTACGGGCAGGTTGAGCAACAGGTTGTAGAGATAGAGAACTAGGTTTGTCGTTTCCAATGGGCTAAGTCAAGGAGGTTTGAGTAGCAACAGATGCTACTAGCTTGACAACATTGGCAAATTAAGTCTGCAGTGAAGTATTTAGGAGGCGAGACTAGTTTGTGGGCCTCCTGATACGATTGATTGTTTTTTAGTTTTTATTATGATTATTTGTTTTTCTTTTACGAAAAGTGGGCAGTGCCTAGAGGAGGCCATGTGATCTCCACCGCAATTGCAGCACTTAACTTTGCCCCTACAGTCGAAATCATCATGACCTTCACTGCCGCTCCGGAAACAAACCAGTTTATTTTTGCATTGGCCTTTGCCATGACCAAACTTTTGACAGTTGAAACAACGTGTCGGGTTGGGGATATACAAGTCCACACAACCTTATACGGGCCAATGTAGATATGCGACGGAATAGATTTACTGTTGAAGGTCAGTAGTATACAGAGTATAGGTTCTGGCGCACCCTCTCCCCCCCCCCCCTTCCTTGGGGCCCTCCCCTTAACAAATAGAGGCTCGCAACCGCCATTCCCTGAACACCCTCGCCCTGGCAAATAGGGACTCCCAGCCCCATTTCGTGGCGTATACACACTATAGGTTCTGGCGCACCCTCCCCTTGGGGCCCTCCCCAGAACAAATAGAGGCCCCCCTTAGGCGCCTCCCCAGCCAAGGCGTTACACGCTTATTTACATGTCTAGCCTACATACACACATTGATATGAGGCGACCTAGTTGGCATTTAACAGATAAGGCGTATAGCCTATATGTAAGCCGGATGTGTTGTACAACAGGGGTGATTCAGCTGATTATCTCCCCAGGATAGGGCTTAAACTACGGGTTTTTATGAAAAATAAATGTGACAGTCTTTTTCAGCGTGTTTGATAAGATCCAGTATTTTTAGGAGGATTGGAGATATTGTGTTTATGCGGAAAAGTCCTTCCAATTTAGCCTATGTTTCGTGGGTCTGGGATATAGCTCAGTCGGCTGACAGAGGTGGGAAAGGCGCTGTATGTAAGAGGTGTATTCATATACTGCGTATATAAGGGGATGTTTGCTAGCTCAAATCCGGATTTGGTCTCCTGTACATGCAGTATATGAATACATTACCTGCATATAGCGCCGGGCTCTACGCACTTCTAAGGAATCTCTGCAACTTTCGACAGTTTCGGAGGCAGAGAGACCTTACCAAGGGGTGTTGTAGATGGCCCAATGGTGGTGGGATGTGTCAGCGCCAATTAGCCCCCCTAACGGTGGGTCGCTAGCGCAAAAAATCCGGAGCCCGCCGTTAGGGTGATGATTAATTGGTAACAGGTTGAGCTGTAAACCAGGCCTTTTGCTTTTTTGGACCATGGGTTATAGCCCCACACTGGGCAGATTTTTTTTTACCCCCGGGCACCAGGCTTGCCAGACATCCGTCCACCCGTCCAACTGGACGGGCAATCCAGCCAAAAGGGGTATTTTTGACGGGCACAATTTTGCATCAACATTTTTTTTTGGGGGGGGGGGGGGTGAAAAAAATAAATATATTCAAGATCGTTCCATCGAAACATACGTGAGGTTGTGTTGTTGTTGTCTGCATTGGCGCTCGTAATCAGTGACAAAAATCATCTGCAAATGACCGAGTAAAGATATGAATCCGAACTACTTTCGTCAAAATACGATATTTTAAGGTACAATAATAGTAAAGTTCGCGGGTAATGTTTCAAAGTGTATTAACATTGTATGTATGTATACTAGACTGTGAATATTTTTCTACATGTAAGTTTTCAAAGTGTATTCATATATGTATTCAGATGACAGAAATGATGTTTGACATGCACTACAGTGTCACTGCGCCAAAAGTTAATTTCTTGACATAGATATGTGACTGGATAGTACATGTATTTGAATTGTTTCTTGTTTTGTTTTGTTTTTTTTTTGTATTTTACAAAGTTTATTTCTACCTACTGTGACTTAGCTGCTCAAATCGTATGGTGATTGGTGACATTACTCTTTTAGTGAGTGACAGTCACAGATTCAGTGGTGATAATTTTGCCTGTTCTCAGTCTCAGTTGTAAGAGCTATGTATACTCTATTCTGATTTGGTTCCCTTGCATGTGAAGTAGTGTAACTGTGAGTGACATGCACCTACTGTGCTAAATTACCATGCATTTTGATTATTTTCCTTTTATATCTACTTTTGTGTATTTTATTGTTCACAGTTTATTTATTTCTACCTCCTGATTCACAGCATTCACACTTGAACTGTACGAACTGCTGCGCCAAATTGCCATTGTTTTCCTTGCATCTGTATTGAATTGTGTATTTTACAGTTTAATTTGTTTTTCTACCTCCTGTTTCACACTTGGTTATCCAAAGCATAACAGATTGTAACCTTACATGGTTTAATATAAAATTTATGTACTCTTTTTAGTGATTTGCACTCAGTGTCAGTTATTGGTGGGAAAAGTGTGATATATTGGGTGCCCCTAAAACAGTTATTTTCTGGGGTCCAATAGTAATACATTATTTCCAGTGATATAATGGCAATTAAAGCTATTAAAAGGTCTTGATTTTCAATGATACAGTGGCGATAAAATGTCTCCGGCGGCAGACCCCCTGTTTATTTACGGCGGCCCTCAAACCCCCTGGACGCCCTATTGTCAGATCCTGGCTAATGCCCTGCCCCCGGGGCTCTCGAGACATAGCATGGGGGTTGCCCTGGGCACCTCCCCAGAACATCATTAGGAAAGAGCGTTTTTCAGCTCTTGCCGAGCTAGTTTTCGGCCGCAATCTATAAGCTGTTTTTTTTCGTGCTTTCATCGATCTCGACGGCGTTGAATGCCTTACGAGACTTGACGCGTATCTCTGCATCAGATCAGAGTAGTTCTTGAGCTCCTGAACGATTTGCTTGAACTCTACGTCTGAAATAACACCATCAGATAATGCCGTTGATACCTGCGCACGGATGCTGTTAAGTTTGGCCTCAGCCAACAGCCGTATATCGTTATGTTTCTTGGCCTTTGCGTAAAGCCGGCGGCTATCGAATTTTCCGGCGACATTTAAGACGCCGCAAGCTAGGGCCGCAGCTTCCATGGCCAAGACAGCAGGGGCTGCAATTATTGTTGTAAGTAGTCCCACGCGTGCAACCCCTAGTCCCAAACCGGCCGTGAGCATGGCCGAATCATGGGCCTCGGCGGCCAAGACACCACGCCGGTACTTTTTGTATTTCGCTGATATACTGCAGGCGATAAGCGTGCGCCACGCCCTCCGGCGGCGCGGTCGGGGCCAAGGGGTTTTCAACCATAATCGTCGGGGCCAAGGGGTGCTCATCCATGATCGTCGGCGCCGCGTCCTCCGGCGGCAAGGGGATTTCATCCGTGATCGCCGGGTACAGTCGCCCCATATTGTCCGTCCTACGAATCAATAAATGATTAAATGGTCATCGGGACTACTAACACGAAAGCGGCGAAGTCTTATACTGGAATCTAAATAGATTTCATCGAGATTTAAAAAGCCCCCTACAAAGACTTGTATATCCTCGAGAGAGCTCCGGATGGCTGGGTCGCCCTGGGCCGGTAATTTGATCATAAGTCTGAGCTCCTTTCCATCGTGCTCTGCAGGCCACTTTAGTTTTAACCCGGTAAGCATGGAGGAACGGCGCTGAGAGGCCGTGCCAAGTATGATAAGTATAGGTCCAGGGTTTATTTGTAGCATGACCATAGACATGGTTTGCGCGCCAAGACGCACGGTCTCTACACCCGGCGCCGCAGTTAGTGTGAAAGTAACCTCCTCCACCCATAGCTATATGGCAGTCGCTGGTTGGTACCCACGACACGAAAGAGGTTCCGGAGTTGAAAACTTTTTTCACCCAGGCCCCGGTGGTCTGGACCGACATCGGGGTCACCTTCACATCTATCCACCAATCGGGGTCGCGAGCTCTGGTAAGAACAAAGCGGTGTTCAAAGCGAATTAATGAGAGTTTTTGTTCTTCAATCACCTCAGACGGCGACCTGCGCTCTTGCTCTGCAGAAGATGAGACATCTTCAAGGGAAGCAAACGTGGCAGGTTCTGCCTGCCCCCCCCCCCCCTTCCCCGCAATCTTTTTGCGGCTGTACTTGCCACTTTGAAACTGGAAGGCGTAGATTTTACCTTCCTGGCCTTGAAGTTCGAACTCCGACACATCTGCCAAGTCGCTTAAAGACAGGCACGCAGACCTGGGACCGGCTGCGTCCACCATACTCATTGTATTTCTAGGGTAGCACTGAGGTACCCTACATTCATATACTTGCCGTCTTTGTCTAAAAGTGCCACGGTCAAGTGCGTTATATTGTCGGCGCGCAAGGTTTTGTACTGTGGGTTGGGAAATGAAACCGTCTTCCCGCAGTTAATCCCTTCACCAGTCACGGCGATGGCTTTAAGTAGTGTGGAACCGCCACCGAAATCTGAGGTTATTCTCACGTTTTCTGAGGTGCTCAGTTCATCTAAATGCACGAAGACGTCTTTGTGTGAGACCAAGTTAGGTAGCTTTTCACCCTCCACAGTCCCCCATATGGGCGTCATCCCGTCGGAGAACCCTAAGATGGGGGCAAGCTGTTGGAGTATTATGAAAGCATTTCTAAGGAGGGTAAGGACTAAGCAGCCCGTGGCTTCCTTCAATCCCAGAGAAACCCCATGCGGGCGGAATATGTCCTTGTCCAGCGTACAGACATTGTAGTAGCCCGTAGGCACTTCAACACGTTTGCCCTCAAGCAAGAAGCCCACTCAGGAGGGGATATTCACCCAGGCCGGGTAGAATGTTATCTCGCGAAGGGCGGTTTTAAGGCGGCCGTCGAGGTTGTTCAGGGCATGAGGCAGCGTGTGCTGTGCCCCATTTAGAATGTCCGTCAATGTGATGAACATCTTAGCCACGATGAACAGCGAAGATTACAGGTTCAATAGAGAGGCCACTTACAAGGCCGGGGCATTTCATAGTATCCAAACCCACGCAGAGCAGCTCACGCGCTTTGACATCTATATCGATGAAAAGAAGGCCTTTCCAGTCCAGTTCACAGATGTGTTGGCCAAGTACCGGCTGCCAAAGATAACCGACAATGAAATTGTTCGAGCCTGGAACACCAATCCTATGCAATTCTGGCAGAACCAAGTGAACTTCGCGGTCTGGTGAGCAACCACGGGCTGCGGCGTCTCTGCAGAAGACTATCTTCTCGCCCCCGACCAACGAATAAGGGCCCTGTACACGTTCCATGTGTATTACCAAGTTAGGCGGATCTCGGAAGAGATCCAGGTTCCCCCCCTGCCGCAAGACAGAACGTGGGCGACATTCAAAAACCCCTACGACGAGAGGGCCTATGAGAGGATTTGTAGGGAGTTCCGCGTAGATGCGCACACAGACTGGAGGCGCGGTGGGGTGAATCACGGCCTCGGATGGCATATTACTATGTCACAAGAACGGGCTACAGCCCCATTGGCGATGGGACCTTCGATCCGAGCAGGATGTCGTTCTCTAGAAAGCCTACAGCGCTCCACGTCGACTACATCGAGCAGGACGCCGAGGAGGCTTGGGCGGCGTTCATTGTCGACACATCCCAAGGATTCACGCAGCCGGGTGTAGAGCGCCTAAACGATTCCATCCGGACATACGTGTGGGCTGTTTAGGCGCCCAAGCACAAACAATGGCGCGTATTCTATGCACGGGCACAGCCTTCGGCGCGCAAAAACAGTTTGCCGCAAACGTTGAAGACGCTATTTCTCTCCAAAACTTTGTGAATTATGAAAGGATTTGTATGTGATTTATTATACTTACGTAGATCAAATATCAGTTTAGGCCGTGGAAGAAGCCAGGGAGGTGATTCTGGAAAAGACACCGAAACTATTTCCTCCGGCTTGATGTTAACTTCTACAATGTTGTCCCGTATACCAAGAATGAACGAAGGGATCTTATGGGGGCATTTATTAAATTTATCTTTATATGATGAATTGAAAACACAGTCGTGGGCAGGATTCGTTGGATGAACTTAAAGCTTTGTAGCATATTAAAGACTCCGTTTCATACGTCTGTTATATAAAGTAGGCTCATTTGCCTACACGTATTAACTTTTTACTGGTGAAGTCCTAAAAGCACCAAGGCTGAGGCTCAAACCTTGGTGATGAACAGGATCCAACAATTTAATATACGAATTCCTTGCAGAAGCGTAAATGATGGACTCATAGTCCAATTTAAACCTCAGCAGAGACTGAATGATATATCGGATATCAGGATTGTATTCCCCCAACCACATTTTGATGTGGAACGATTGGACTGTTGAGCCACAAGGACCGTTTCAAACTTGGTAGAGCAAAGGGCTACCATGTAAAAGAGTCACGACTCGGTTCTACATTTTGTCTGTAAAGCCTGCGGGGGAAAAAGGCCATAAAGAGCATGGGATGGCTATACGTACAAGAATATGTAAGCATCGCCGAATTATCATCCCAGGGGACGACACCTATGCTTGAATGCATCGAATGTGGCCGTAAATTTAAGTCAGCCACAGGTGTATACCACCCCGCGATCTGCAGTGAAGAGCGAGCCGTCGCACATCAGGCCGAGATTCAGAGAAAATGTGATAAACGTACTGAAGCCGCCGTGGTTCCCCCCCCCCCCCCCCAAGCCAGAGAAAACGGAAACGGAACAACTCATAATTCTGAATGGCCGTTTCGCTTACCACAAAAACATCAATCAGCTCATAGCTGTAGAACTTGGAGGCAAAAAATCCAAACAAATTTCCGACAAAAGGAGGACTCTAAAAGTATGTCAGATACTTGCAGTAAAACCAATTCAAACTGCTGCAACTGACACCCCATGAAGCAAAGCAGACATTGAGGGCCTGTGTCGCTTAGACGACGGCCTCTGGGGTACTCCGAAAACCAATAAACATATAGCGGAAAGAATATCTGGCAAAACGTCGGCGCAATTGTCCAACAAGTCGGCTTGGACTGACCAGATTGCGTCCACTTTCACCTTTTCACACAGATTCCGACAGTACAACATCGACTGAACAGGAAGAGGACATGGCCAACACCACCTTTCATGGCACCAATTTCTTCCAACAAATCCAGCCAAAAGCTGTGAAGTCACAACTAGAGTGGGACACAGCACAAACTCTTACAGCACTGACCACAGGTGAAGCAGTAAGCTTGGATTCTGACCACATCCGTCAAAAGGTTGTGTGACAACATAGAGAAAACACTTAAAAAGAATCCAAAACCAAAAATACAAGATCAACCACTTAAAAAGCCCAGAAATATGGATATTGCCAGTAAAGGTATGCCAATGATAGGAAAGGGTTGGCCAAAAAGATCCTCGACAACAAAACACAGCAGGAATGCCCCTTAAAGTCAACAGAAGTGCACCAGAGCTACGTTGAGCGATTTTAGGGGGCTGGAGGCCAACCTGAGCAGTTATCGCGCAGCAACACCAGCGGAAAACGGGCAAATCCTCAATCCAATAACACCGAAGGAAGACTGCAAGTTCTTAAAGAAAAGTGACGCAAAGTCCGCTGCAGGACAGGGTGGTATACAACTACAAGTCCTTAGGAAATTTCATCAAAAAAGGGCACAATGTTGTTAGTGTTATACATCATCTGGCCTTTCAGCAGTGAAACCCCGAATCACTAAAAGAGATTAAGAAAGCTGCTACATATCTATACCAATATCCTTACACATAGATTACAGGAAGCCATTGATCTCAACCCAAGGAAACGTGGGTTCGTCCCGGCGAAAAGCTGCGCAGACCACCTATTTCTAGCTCGATTAATGATCGAGCATGCCAAGACTTTTGCACTAGCATCAAATGCTGCATTCTTGGGCCTGACCAAAGCCTTCGATCCAGTGTCACACGACTTGGATCCAAAAAAAACGATACAACGGTTCAAGGTTCATCCCCACTTCATTGATATCGTCTCCGACGAGAGAACATAGCCATGAATAGAGGAGTTAAGCAAGGTGATCCTTTATCACCCTTATTGTTTAACATCTCACTGGACACTCTATTCGCAGCAGTGCAGGTGCATGGCCAGGGATATCTTCGCAAAAACGTCCCTCAAGTCTTTGGCATACTACACCGTTCCACCTCAAACCACTTCCTCTACACAGCTACTCGAAGTGGCGGCCTGAACCTTGTCAAACTTGATACGCTCAAACAATCTCGAAGCAATGAGTGAATCCTGGGACATCGCTATTCAACACATTGGCGAAGTACTGGCAATGGACGAGCAGAATGTTTATCTAACGGCCCAGTTCCAACTATTAGGGCCATGGAGGAACATTGAACGGGCTGCTTGGTATGAGCAAGCTGCACAGGGCCATATAGCTTATATATATTTATATATATATCATAAGTGTACATTAATGAGGATTTAACTGGATTTCAATAACCGCCACGGCTTTCAGTAGCCTGCTCCAATTTGTTTCCTCAATATATAGGTGCAATAAATAGCCCGTGCAAAATGCCCATGCATATGTATTAATAGCCTTTATTATAAATGTACTTGCTCTTCTAATTATCCATTCCCCAATTCTGATTTCATGTACATGTTTATTTCTTTATTTATTTGATTGGTGTTTAACGCCGTCCTCAAGAATATTTCACTTATACCACGGCGGCCAGCATTATGGTGGGTTGAAACCGGGCATAGTCTGGGAGAAATCCGACAATCTGCAGAAAAGACCTTCCCAAGTACGGCCGGAGAGGAAGGTAGCGCGCTAACCAACTGAGCCACAGAGGCCTCTCAAGTACATGTATATCGGTACAGTTGTGGGCCGTGTTCATATACTCTACGACTATTTTTCGTAATGTAAAGATAGAACAGAATTTATGTATATGCGGTCACCAACTTGTATCTATTCATCATTGTAAACAGCGATGACATTAACCAATTGGTGCCTGATCACAGTTATGATAAGGTCAACACTAGATTTCAATGAATGAATGAATGAATGATTATGGTTTAACGCCACATCAGCAATATTTCAGCCATATCGGAAGATGTATTATTTGTACCTGCATGAACAGAAGCGCCAACGCTAGACTCTTGGCCGCCATCGGAGACAACCGAAATCGACGTGCTTTATCTGCACAATACCTTTCAGAAGGCTCCACACATACTTTAAGGGAATACATAAGGTTCAAAACACGAGGCGGCATCGCCAGCTGATCCTAAAACCGAAGAAGAACCTAGAAGCCACGGCGATGTGTAAAATAGCAGAAAAAACAACAGGTGGAGGAGAGGGTAGTGCAGGAGGCAGTGGTGCAGATGAGAATGAAGGATGAGATGAAAAGAAAGTGACGTGTCAGGCGACCAGTGACAGAAAAGACAGACGAGACCAGTGAAGATGATGAGAGACCTAGCACTTTAGGAATGCTCAATGACGAGACGACCAAGACATTAGGAGATGAATGGGATAAAGAGTGGTGCCGCAACAGTGCGAGTGAGTCAGTAAGTGTGATTTTTTTATTACTTCACTTATTTGCTTGGTATTTTACGCCGTTCTCAATACGGCACTCAATCATTCTTTCAGCTTCTTCTCATCGCTAGAGGCGAAACATTACACTTTCAATGAATGAATAAATGAAAGAAAGATTATGGCTTAACACCACATTGGTAATATTTCAACCATATCGTGGCAAGAACAAGGTGAAAACACGAGGCGGTTGAGGTTTCCGATATAGTGGTCAGAACGTTCAAAACAAAACATAAACATTCGGACATGTTGAAAGTCAAATAAGAACAACCAAAAAACAGTTCAAACTCGAAAACCAGCATATTTTAAAAATAGTATATCAAGAAATCTATATGTATATAACTTTTCATCTATAGATATTTATGACAATTCAAATTCGATTCTGTGAAACAAATCACACACACACAGTTGACTGTAGAATCTTTGGCGGACATGGGCAAGGTTTACACAGTCAACATGACATGTTTGATGTTATATTGGGCACTATATCCAACACATTCGGGAGCACTGCTCCCATCCTGGATGGAATTGTGTTAGACAAGAGTGGCCAATACGCCACCTCGTTAATACTTGGTCTCAACGAGACATTCATTAGTGTTGGAATTGTAGCCGATGGCAGGGTGAATAAAATGCATTTTATAACAGACCTACAAGTCCCATTCGCCGTGCCACGAATATAATTACGAATATTATTCTTCACATAAGTAAACGGGGATTTTCACCCGAGATACAGCTTTATATAGGGCAGTTTTCGCTTCCTTGTCCACTTCTGTGTCTCCATGGATATCAATGTGACTTGGTATCCAACAGAATAGAATATCTTAACCTGTTTTAATTAGTTTTTTTCTATGTTTTGCTATTATTTCAGGAATTAATCAATTTTAAATTTATTATTTTCAATTGCTTAAATGCAAGACAGCGAATGGCTGCCTATCACTGCCCTCTGGGCGTACATTTGATAAGGCCTGGAGAATAGCCCTGGCCGCTTCAGTGTCCTTTGACCCGTTAGTGTATATAAATCTATAATCCATATAAGTAGCCTTAATTTCAGCAAAACTTTGCTAAATTATAAGAGGATTTGTATGTGATTTGTTATATTTACGTAGATCAAATATCAGTTTAGGCTTTGGAAGAAGCCAGGGAGGTGATTCCGGAAAAGACACCGGAACTATTTCCTCTAGCTTGATGTTAACTTCTACAATATTGACCCGTATACCAAGACCGAACGAAGGTATCTTATGGGAGCATTTATTAAATTTATCTTTATATGATGAATTGAAAACACAGTCGTGGGCAGGTTTCGTTGGATGAACTTGAAGCTTTGTAGCATATTGAAGACTCCGTTTCGTACGTCTGTCATATAAAGTAGGCTCATTTGCCAACACGTATTAACTTTTTACTGGTGAAGTCCTAAAAGCACCAAGACTGATCCTCAAACCTTGGTGATGAACAGGATCCAACATTTTAATATACGAATTCCTTGCAGAAGCGTAAATGATGGACCCATAGTCCAATTTAGACCTCAGCTTAGACTGAACGATATATATTAAATGCCACATTTTGATGTGGAACGATTGGAATGTTGGGCCACAAGGACGGTTTCAAACTTGGTAAAGCAAAGGGCTACCAAGTTAAAGAGTCACGACTCGGTTCTACATTTTGTCTGTAGAGCCTGCGGGGGAAAAAGGCCATACAGCCCATGGGATGGCTGTACATGCAGGAATATGTAAGGATCCCCGAATTATCATCCCAGGGGACAACAAACCTATGTATGAATGCATCGAGTGTGGCCGCAAATTTAAGTCAGCCGCAGGTGTATCCCAACATGAAAGATTGCGCCACCCCGCGATTTTCAATGAAGAGCGAGCCGTCGCACATCAGGCCGATATTCAGAGAAAACGTGATAAACGTACTGAAGCCCGCGTACTCCCTCCCCCACCCAAAGCCAGAAAAAGCGGAAACGGAACAACTCAGAATTCTGAATGGCCGTTTTGCTGGCCACAAAAACATAAATCAGCTCATAGCTGTAGAACTTGGATGCAAAACTGCCAAACAATTTTCCGACAAAAGGAGGACTCTAAAACTATGTCAGATACTTGCAGGAATACCATCTCAAACTACTGCAACTGACAGCCTATGGAGTAAAGCAGACATTGAGGTTCTGTGTCGCTTAAACGACGAGCTCTGGGGTACTCCAAAAAGCGATAAACAGCAAACGGAAAGACTATCTGGCAGAACGTCGGCGCAATTGTCCAATAAACGCAGTCTAATTGCAGACACACGCCTCTTGACACAGATTCCGTCAGTATAACATAAACTGAACAGGCAGAGGACATGGCCAACACCCCCTTTCACAGCACTCACCACAAGTGAAACAGTCAGCTTGGATTCTGACAGCATCCTACAAAAGATTGTGTGACACCATTGAGAAAACAGTTAAAAAGAATGCAAAGACAAAAAGACAAGATTGATCACTTGAATCAAAGCGCCAGAGTCAAAAAGCAAAGAAATATGGATATTGCCAGTATAGGTGTGCCAAAGCCAAGAAATATGGATATTGCCAGTATAGGTATGCCAATGATAGGAAAGGGTTGACCAAAGAGATCCTCGACAACAAAACACAACAGGAATGCCCCTTAAAGTCAACAGAAGTGCACCAGAGCTACGTTGAGCGATTTCAGGAGGCTGGAGGCCATCCTGAGCAGTTATCCCGCAGCAACACCAGCAGATAACTGGCAAATCCTCAATCCAATAACACCAGAGGAAGTCTGCAGGTTCTTAAAGAAATGTAAAATACAACTACAAACCCTTAGGAAAGTTGATCAAAAGAGCATCAACTTGTCAATGTTATACAACATTTGGCTCTTCAGCGGTGAAATCCCCAAATCACTAAAAGAGAAGCGCTCCATCCTCCTACCAAACGCTGAAGACAACTTGGAGGATATTGGTATGTGGCCGCCGCATACTATCAGTTCGTTCCTGCTACGTATCTATACCAATATCCTTACACATAGATTGCAAAGAGCCATTGAACTCAACCCAAGGCAACGTCGGTTCGTCCCGGCGAAAAGCTGCGCAGACAACCTATTCTGGCTCGATCAGTTATCGAGCATGCCAAGACTTCTGCACTAGCATAATATGCTGCATTCCTGGGCCTGACCAAAGCCTTCGATCCAGTGTCGCACGACCTGATCAAAAAAGGGATACAGCGGTTCAAGGTTCATCCCCACTTCATTGATATCGTCTCCGATATTTACAAGGGTTTAAAGTGGGATCGAGCTATACTGAGAACATAGCCATGAATAGGGGGATTAAGCAAGGTGATCCTTTATCACCCTTATTGTTTAACATCTCACTGGACACTCTATTCGCCGCAGTGCAGGTGGCATGGCCAGGGATGTAACTTCAGGAAAACGTCCCTCAAGTCTTTGGCATACTACACCGTTCCACCTCAAACCACTTCCTCTACACAGCTACCCGAGATGGCGGTCAGAACCTTGTCAAACTTGATACGCCGAAACAATCTCGAAGCAGTGACTGAATCCTCGGACATAGCTGTTCAACACATTGGCGAAGTAATGGCAATGGACGAGCAGATTGCTTATCTAACGGTAAAATTCCAGCTATCAGGGTCATGGAGGAACAATGAACGGGCTCTTTGGCATGAGCAAGCTGCACAGGGTCATATATATATATATATATATATATATATATATATATATATATATATATATATATATATGTATATATATAAATCAGCTCACAGCTGTAGAACTTGGAATGAATGAATGAATGATTATGGCTTATGGCCACATCGGCAATATTTTAGCCATATCGTGGCCAGAACAAGGTGAAAACATGAGACGGTTAAGGTTTTCGAAAACATCAAAAAAATAAAACAAAAAGTACAGACATGTTTAAAATCAGATAAGAAAAAACCAAAACAGTTAAAACTCGAAAACCATCATATTTAAAAAATTAGTATATTTAGAAAGCTGTATGTATATAACTTTTGTTTATATTTCAGACAATTGATATTTATATTTTATGATATGGGCCAATGGCCTTCAAACATCGCCAGCGATGCTGTCAAATAAATCACATATAGAGTTGATCGTGTAGAACCTTTGCCTAACATGGGCAAAGTCTACACAGTCAACCAAGATATGTTTAATGCCGTATTTAGCATCACATCCAACACACTTGGGAGCACTGCTCCCATCTAAGATGAAATTGTGTGTCAGATGAGAATGCTCAATACGACACCTCGTTAAAACTACTTGGTCTCTGCGATACATTCCACAAGTGTAGGCATTGTAGCCAATGACAGGATGGATGGCATGCAGTTTATTGTGGATCTGCAAGTCCATTCACCCTGCCAAAGGCGACGAATATATTTAAGAATATTACACTTCACGTCAGTATAAGGAATTTTTACTCGAGATACAGGTTTAGATAGGGCAGCTTTCGCTTCCCTGTCCACGACTGTGTTTCCATGGATACCAGTGTGACTTGCTATCCAACAGATTATAATATCTTTACCTCTCTTAATTAGTTTTCGGTGTTTGGCGATTATTTCAAGTATCAATGGATTTTTAAATTTATTATTCTGAATCGCAAAAAGGCAAGACAACGAATCAATGCATGTCACTGTCCTCTGGGCATGCCCAGAAGAAACAAATGATAAGATTAGGAGTATACTTCTGGCCTCGGCACAGAATATTTAAGAAGAGGATGGAAGACGAAAGGAAGAGACTCGCTGCAACATGACCACCGCAGCCGCAACCCTGTCGGCATCCTTTGACCCGTCAGTATATATAAATTTATAATCCATATAATTAGCTTTAATTTCAGCAAAACCTTGCTGAATTATAAGAGGATTTATATTCGATTTATTATATTTACGTAGATCAAATATTAGTTCAGGGTGTGGAAGAAGCCATGGAGGAGACTCCGTAAAAGACACCGGAGCTATCTCCTCCAGCTTGATATTAGCTCCCACAATACGGTCCCGTATACGAAGACCGAACGAACGGATCTTGTTAGGACATTTAGTATATTTGTCTACATATAATGGATTGAAAACACAGTCGTAGGCAGGTTTTGTTGGATGAGCTTTAAACTTTGTAGCATATTGAAGGCTCAGTTTTATATGTCGGTTATAAAAAGAAGGCTCATTAACCACTACGTATAAACTTTCTACTGGTGAGGTTCTAAAAGCACCAAGGCTGAGTTTCAAACCTTGATGATAAATAGCATCAAACATTTTAATGTACGACTTCCGAGCGGAACCGTAAATGATGGATCCATAGTCCAATTTAGACCTCACCAAAGAACGATATAAATTAAGTAAAACTGATGGGTCCGCACCCCACTCTGTGCTAGACACGACCTTAATTATAATGAGAGCTTTTGTACTATCAGCTTTAAGCGTTTAATATGAGGTATACAAGATAGCTTACTATCAAATATTATACCTAAAAACTTCGTTCTCCATGAATTTTAATCTGTTCACCACAAAAATTAAGCTCGGGATCAAGATGAAATTTCCATTTCTTACAAAAATGCACACCGACGGTTTTAGACGTTGAAAATCTAAAACCGTTTTCAGTTGCCCATTTCTCGATTTTATTGAGACAAAGCTGCAGCTGACGTTCGATATTATTCATATTCTTAGGCTCGGTAGCATATCAGGAAAACATCAACATATAAAGAACCCTCTGTATCCGATGTTAATGTTTTGGGTAGGTTATTTATTTTATGCTAAACAGAGTTGGTGATAGAATGCTGCCCGGGGGTACACCATTTCCTGCTTTAAAAGAGTCAGAAAGAGTGGAACCCACCCGTACCTTAAACTGACGATCAGATAAAAATTGAGATATAAATATAGGTAAGCGACCTTGAATCCCATATTCGCCAGGTCTTTTAAAAGACTATAATTCCATATGGTGTCGTAGGCTTTTTCAAGGCCAAAAAATATGGACACCACAAATTCTTTATTGATGAAGCCATGGCGAATAAAGGTTTCGAATCGAATAAGGTGATCCATAGTGGATCTACCTGAACGAAAACCACACTGAATATTAGAAAGTAACTTGTTGGTTTCAAGAAACCAAACAAGTCCTATCATTAATCATTCGTTCCATCATCTTACAGACACAAATGGTAAGAGCTATGGGACGGTAATTATTTGGATCAGTATGATCCTTACCCGGTTTGCGGACCGGGATAACACACGCCTCCCTCCATGATGGTGGGAAATTACCAGTTATCCAAATATCATTAAGCAAGTCCAAGAGAGTCTCCAGTGGCTCAGGTGGTAAATGATTCAGAAACTTGTATACGTTATCAGGACTACAAGCAGTATCGTCAGCCTTTTTTAATGCAGTTTTAAGTTTGTCGATATTAAAAGGACAATAATAGTTTTCTAAATTTTTAGAAGGAAAGGGCAATTTAATTTTATCCTTCTGGGTTTTAATATGTTGGTTTTCTTTTGTATAGTTCTCAGAAGAAAATTTCTTGGAAATTGTCTCAGCTAATTTATTTGCTATATTGCATGGAGAGGTTAATATATTATCTCCATCTTTCAAATGCTGGACTTTCGCTTTACTATTTTTGCCCTTAAGTTTCTGAACCATGTTCCAGACCTTACGCATGGGTGTTTTTGACGTAATGCCCGAAACAAAGTTCCACCAACACGATCGTCTCTTGGAGTTGAGTAGTCGACGAGCCTTGGCTCTAAAATTACGAACCTGGTTTAAGTTATTATTTAACCAAGGTAAATGATTAAATCTGCGTTCAGCTTTTTTACGGTTCTTTGTGGCTTTACGACAGTCATTGTCGTACCAGGGTTTACTTTTGGATTTGGGATTTGTCGAGGTCTTAGGTATAGTTCTATCGTCAGCCCGCAATACAAGCTCGTTAAATTTTAATATAGAATCATCTGCTGCATTGAGAGTCTGTGGAGAGATATCAGCTTCACAGGACACCTCAAATGCGATCCAGTCTGCTTTATCGAATTTCCACCCAGCTACACGTTCTACAGAATTAGAAGTGATATGTTCTAGGATTATAGCAAATGGTCACTACCACAAGGATCGTCATGCACTTTCCAAGAAAAATCAACGAGAATTGATGCATCGGAGATAGTCAGATCGATAGCAGAATACGCGCCATTACCTGGATGTAAATAGGTATTAGAACCGTCATTGAAATAGCACAGTTCATCCTTCGATAAAAAGTCTTCCATTATCTTGCCCTTAATTTTAATGTTATTACTGCCCCATAGGGGGTTATGGGAATTAAAATCTCCCATTATTATAAACCGTTTAGGTAATTTTTCTGTAAGATTATGTAACTGAGAAGCTGACAAAGTGTTCGGAGGTATATACACCGAACATAATGTGACTGTTTTACACAATGAAAAACGGAAGTCGACAGCCTGAAGCTCCGTATGCAAAGCAACAGGGCTATGGATAATTCTATTATTTATGAATATCGAGGAGCCGCCTGCAGCTCGCTCTTCTTCATGTGAATAAGTACAATGGAATTAAAAAAGTGAACTAGCTGTTTTATTTTAATACAATTTGCCTTAAGACCTCGACAATCCCATTGCATAATTTTGTCTAAAAAGACATTATGGAGGAAGGCGTATGGGGGATTTGTCTTTATGTTTAGACCGTGGACGACCCTTGCGTGGAGATCGGCTTTTAGATCTCCCTGGTGCGGGTGATGTATCCATTACTTCCGCATCTAATGTTGAAGGACCAACGTCCTCCAACGGTCCAAACCTATTAAAAGTTTGAACAGAGTCCCTAGTGGCCTTAGAGGGACGCTCTGTGGGGCCACTAGGTTTATTATTTTCATTACGAGATTTATTTTCACACTCAATTCGGGCAGGTTTGTTTTTGCTTTGATGAGATTCAGGGTTATCAGTTTGTTTTGTAATATTTACTGGGGGGTTTTGAGTTACTGTAGTCGTCTGGGTTGAACAGGAATTACGTGCAGGTTGAGCAGCAGGTTGTAGAGAACTAGGTTTGTCGTTTCCAATGGGCCAAGTCAAGGAGGTTTGAGTAGCAACAGATGCTACTCGCTTGACCGCATTGGCAAATGAAGTCTGCAGTGAAGTATTAGGAGGCGAGACTAGTTTGCGGGCCTCCTGATACGATATATTGTTTTTAGTTTTTATTGTGATTATTTGTTTTTCTTTTACGAAAAGTGGGCAGTCCCTAGAGGAGGCCATGTGATCTCCACTGCAATTGCAGCACTTAACTGTGCTGCTACGCTCGAAACCATCATCACCTTCACTGCCGCACCGAAAACAAACCAGTTTATTTTTGCATTGGCTCTTGCCATGACCAAACTTTTGACAGTTAAAACAACAAGTCGGGTTGGGGATATATAAATCCATCCTAACCCTATACGGGCGAATGTAGATATACGACGGAACAGATTTACTGTTGAAGGTTAGAAGATATGTATTTATTTTAATGATGTTACCAGATTTCTTTATAGTGAAGCGTTTCACTCTGGTAACACCCTGCGATTTCAGTTCTGTACAGATTGCATCTTCTGATAAATCAATGATATCCTGATCCCTGTCACTTATAATTCCCTGACAGCTGTTCAGGGAATTATGAGGGGATGTATACACAGGAATATCTGTTATTTCATTAAAAGCTAATAAATTGATGGATTGTTGTTTCCGGAAACATTCAATGAGAATGTCTCCGAATCGTAATTTTTTGACGTTTTTTAAAGTACCTGCTGATCCCGGCAAGGCCCTTTTTAAGTACAAATGGATGAATATTTGAGGCCGGCTTCTGTTTACTCTTTGTCGAGGGAACGATGAAAGCCGGCCAACTGTTCTGTGCGTTATCAACTGAGTCAGCCAAAACCTCTAATTTTCTCTTCTTATCAGCACTTGAAATCGGCTGAGAGGAAGGCCTGTTAGTTATACTGGAGACGTTAATTGAAAGGTTGGAGGAAGACCTGGCATATATATATATAAACTTCACCTCATATGTTCCCCACCCACCACGGAGTGTCAACAAGGGTGCCTGAACCTGGGAATACCCAGCAGGAAAGACACCAAGGATTCCATATGAGGTATACTCGAACAGATTGATTTATACCCAAGGTTAAATTTAATCTACTCGATTGACCCATGAGCCATCGCATCAAAGCGTAGTCCCCGTAAACGAAGTTTCAGAAATAACACTTTCTTTAAGGAATGGTGTTATACAGAAATTCTGGGACACCGCAGAGGCAAGACATGACCAAGCCGATTGATCGGACCGGGTCCATCCGACCTCCAATCTTACTCCAAGTTCTGATAAGCTAAACACTAGATTTATGATCATATAATCACACATTACTCTCTGGAAGGCTAAGTGTAAATATTTCCGCACCTTTATAATCCTCATCTTTATATGATATATAAATGTGTCTGATAACTATACCAATTACTATTCCTTGATTCTACCTGTACAGGTGGTCACTTATATTATACTGTTTAATATGTCAGATAATTAACCTAACACCACATTTACTTACAAGTACATGTGAAATATCTATATCTTATCGTTATATCATCTTATTAATTATCGTTATAGATTATAAGTCATCTCGTGAAAAGTACAGTAAATAAGTATCACAAGGATCTTCAAGATGTGCAGTGAAATAAAATATACATGTACACTGAATGATTTCAGCTTTTTTAACACGATGTATTCACCTGCTTGTTGAAAAGATTTGAAAGGAGGTTTGAAGACACCAGTGCTACATGTATTTCCAAATGTAAGGAAAACACTTTATACACATGTAGAAATTAAGGCTGCATGTACATGCGCTTAAAAGATGGGAACTATAAATTTCTTTAAATAGGTCTAGTAAATACTTATAATGTAACTGTATGCCCTGCCACGCTTGGTGCAGTTTTCGAGCACGTGCTTCCTTTATACCTATCATATATATATATATATATATATATATATATATATATATATATATATCACGAGTGACTTAAATCAGTGTTAAATAATGTTAAGTAATTTACTTAAGTTTTACGAGCATCTTTGCTGTGCAATTATAGCACAAAGTTCATGTCTTGGTCTTTGTATTATTGCCATTCTTTCTACTCTTTGTAATCAACATTACTTTTTAACTATACATATGACTTTATTACTTAGATGTGGAGACACTTACATGTAAAGAAGAAGAAGCCAGGAAGGAGACTCCGGAAAAGACACTGAAGCTATATCCTCTAGCTTGATGTTAGCTCCCACAATATGGCCCCGAATGCAAAAACCAAACGAAGGGATCTTGTCAGAACATTTATTAAATTTATCTACATATGATGGATTAAAAACACAGCTATAGGCAGGGTTTGTTGGATGAGCTTTAAGCTTACTAGCATATTAAAGGCAAAGGCAGGGTTTGTTGGATGTGCTTTAAGCTTTGTAGCATATTGAAGGCTCAGTTTTATACGTCGGTGATATAAAGAAGGGTCATTTGCCTCCACGTATAAACTCTCTAATGGGGAGGTTCTAAAAGCACCAAGGCTGAGTCTCAAACCTTGTTGATGGACCGGATCCAACATTTTAATGTACGACTTCCTAGCGGAACCGTAAATGATGGATCCATAGTCCAATTTAGACCTCACCAGAGAACGATATAAATTAGGTAAAACTGAGCGGTCAGCACACCAATCGGTGCTAGACACGACCTTAATTATATCGAGAGCCTTTGTACATTTAGCTTTAAGCATTTTAATATGAGGTATAAAAGATATTTACTATCAAATATTATACCTTAAAAATTTTGTTTCTCCAACAATTTTAATCTGTTCACCACAAACAGCTCAGGCTCAAGATGAAGTTTCCGTTTCTTACAAAAATGCATACCGACGGTTTTAGACGTTGAAAATCTAAAACCGTTTACAGTTGCCCATTTCTCGATTTTATTGAGACAAAGCTGCAACTGACGTTCGATATTATCCATATTCTTAGCTCGGTAGCATATAAGGAAATCATCAACGTATAAAGAACCCTCTGTGCCAGATGCTAATGTTTTTGCTAGGCTATTTATTTTTATGCTAAACAGAGTTGGTGCAGACATGATTTTTTTCCGCTTTTTAGCGGAATTCCGCTTTTTCCGCTTTTTTCTGTGTAGTAACATTTTGTAAAGTTCCGATTTATTTCCTCAAAATAAAGTCGAAGATTCTGTCAATTTGCCGATGCATGGCTACCGAAATCTGGCATTGCCGGAGGTTATAATGTTATCTGAATGGAGTCTATTGTCCAGTCAGATCGTGTGTTTCATTAAGCGGAACTGTTTCAACCAATCGGGAACAAGATACCATTATTCGAAGGCAGAAGCAGAGCCAGCCCGGTCAAAAATGGCGGCAACGTCTCGGAGTATCGTGGATCGATCAGATAAAGATTTTGATGCGCGTACAGTGGACAAGGGGTTGAAAAACATCTGGAGGTGGGATTGGCTTGAACGGAAGGTCGAAGGGGAATACGTGGGAAAATTCATGAGGAAGATAACATCCGCCGGTTTGGCTTTCTGCGAGTTGTGCCACAAAGATGTGCATTATGGGGGTCGCGGATGGAAGGCGCTAGCACAGCATATCGGCCAGAAAATTCACAGAGATAACCTGAAATTACCGTCGTCTAACTACAGTCTATCATTGATGCCAAATCTGGGAGACTCAACATTGAAACCTACCAAGCCATACAAAACATAAAATATGGTTTGAAAGCTTCTGGTAAATCTGCTGTGGAGTTTTTCAAGAAGAGGGACCATCTCCATGATAAGGTTGATCACACTCTTGTGAGGAATGTCAAGCGATCATTCAGCCAGTATAAGGCCATTCTTGAAGAGAAGAAATCAGTTGCCACAGAAAAACAGAAACAGCTGGACATTAGGGCACAGAGCACTTTGACGAAAAGGAAAGCCAAGGAGTTGTGTCAAAAGGCAGCCAAGAAAGCCAGAGTGGAACACCATGGCGCTCTGTATCCAGATCAACAGGCCTGTGAATAATATTGTTATTGACAGCTCGCTCTTCTTCATTTGAGTACGTACTGTATAATGAGTAATTTTGTCTATGTCAGATGTCTTCAGGTGAGTTTCCTGAAGACACAGGGCAATAGGATTTAATGATTGAAATAAGCTGTGTTATTTCCAAAAAATTTACCTTCAGCCTTCGACAATTCCACTGTATAATTTTGTCAAATAACGCCATTATGGGAGAGAGACGTATAGGAGATTTTGCTTTATGTTTGGACCAAAGACGACCCTTTCGTGGAGATCGGCTGGAAGATCTCCCTGGTGCGGGTGATATATGCATCACATCCGCATCTGATGTTGAAGGACCAACGTCCTCCAACGATCCAAACTTATTGAAAGTTTGGATAGGATCCCTAGTGGCCTTCGAGGGACGCTCTGTGGGGCCATCAGGTTTATTGGTTATTTTATTATTATTTTGAGATTGACTTTTGGACTTATTTTTGTCACTTTTAGGGCAATTGGGCTCAGCTGGTTTATCAGGGTGTTCTATAATATTTACTGTTTTTATTTGTTCTTTTGAAGGAGTTTGAGTTGAGGAATAACTAAATGAGGGATGAGACGGAAGTTGCACAGAAACATAACTAGGTTTGTCGTTTCCAATGGGCCAAGTCCAAGAGGTTTGAGTAGCAATAGTTGCTACTCGCTTGACCACATTGGCAAGTCGGTAGAGAAGTATTGGAAAGTGAGGCTTACTTCGGGCGTCCTGATAGGAGATATTGTTTTTAATTTTCAAGTTGATAATTTGCCTTTCCTTAACGAAAAGCGGACAGTCCCTTGAGGAGGCCATGTGATCTCCACTGCAGTTGCAACACTTAACTGTGTTGCTGCAGTCGAAACTATCATGCCCTTCACTGTCGCATCTGAAACAAATGAGTTTTTACTTTGTCTCTTGCCATGACCAAAATCGTGCGGAAATCTTTGGCAATTAAAACAACGTGTAGGACTGGGGATATTTAAATCCACATTAACCCTATACGGGCCAATGTGGATATGAGACGGAAGGGAGGTAGTGTTAAAGGTAAACAGGTATGTATTAAGTTTAAAGAGGTTACCAGATTTCTTCGTAACGAAGCGTTTCACTCTGGTAACACCCTGTGAATTTAGTTCTTGGCAAACTTCTTCCTCAGTCAGGTCAGTTACATCACCATCCCTGTCACGAATGATTGGCTGAAAGCTGTTCAGGGAATGGTGAAGGGACGTGAAAACAGATATGTCAGATATTTTATTTAAGTAAATTTTTTGACTGTTGTTGCCGGAAACATTCAATGAGAATGTGTCCGGATCTATGTTTTTTAACGTTTTTTAGAGTTCCAGCCGCGCCCTGGACAGCCCTTTGCAAAAGAAACGCATGAATTTTTGAAGCCGGGTTTTGTTCACTCTTAGTTGAGAGAACAATGAAAACCGGCCAAGTGCTCTGTTCATTATCCAGTGAGTCAGACAACTAAATCTTTTTATCAGCACTTGAAGACAAAGTCGGCTGAGAGGAAGATCTATTAGATATTTTCGGAATATTTGAAGTAAGTTTTAAAGTAAACATGACATATAGATATAAATTTCACCCCATATGTTCCCCACCCACCACGGAGTGCCAACAAGAGTGATGCCTGAACCTGGGAATACCCAGCAGGAAAGACACCAAGGATTCCATATGAGGTATACTCGAACAGATTAATTTATACCAAAGGTTAAATTCAATCTACTCGATTGACCCATAAGCCACCGCCTCAAAGCGTAGTCCCGCAAACGATATTTCAGAAATAACATTTGTTCGCTAAATGATGTGCTGTTATTGAGGCAATTGGGACCACGCAGAGGCAAGACATGACCAAGCCGATTGATCGGACCGGGCCCATCTGACCTCCCGTCTCTCTCCAATTAAGGGCCAAAGTGGCGTGTTGGGCGTGAGGATCTCGCAAGACCAACCCAGCCTCAGCCACCAGGATCCCGTCCTTGTAGATTACGGGTCGCAACCCACGGCAAACAGGTCGCTCCCCAGTTGCTCTCACACAGGACAGCTCTAGGTTAGTCGACTTTTACGACAAGCTTGCCTAAAGGGCTGAGGTCCTATTCTTATTACTCCGGAAACCCCACGGGGGCATACTGCAGGAAGCATACCACGCCAAAGTGCGGAAATATAATCATCTCAGGAACAAGGTTTCAGAGATGACACAATGCGAAATGGTCAACGTCTACGGCTTCGTCATTGGAACAAAAGGCACATGGTGCCCGCTCAGTGGAAGAGTAATCAAGAACCAAGAAGTAATCAAGAACCTCCAGTGCAGACTTACGTATGGCGCCACCTCATTCAGACTCGTAATAGCTTGGACATTTGTGAATAGTCCACACAATTCAAGCCACTGAGAAGGTGAGACCATTCTATTAGCGGAAGATCTGTTGGTCTCCCCCTGCTCAAAAGAAGGGTCTAGGTAGAGCAGCGAGGCACAGTGTCGGCCCGGTGTTCCCAACCATTCGCAACTGAACTTCTAACACATGAACGTCTTGCACGGAAACACCACCTGAATAAACAAGGAAACTCTTGTAATGACGTGTCTTCACCTGCCACCCACAACTGATCTTGTCGGCACCTGGAGAGAAGCTCTCTCAGCTAAATAGAGAATGAGGTGCTAGTGGGAACTCTGTATCCATGGCGCTCTAATATATAACATTTATTAATATAAGCTGTAGATATTTCACATGTACTTGTAGGGAAATGTGGTGTTAATGATCTGACCTAATAAACAGTATAACATAAGTGTCGAGGAATAGCAATCGGTATAGTTATCAAGAATATTTATACTGGAAATCACGGGGGTACAGACATGCACATTACTTCTGCACAGACTATCGCACGAACACACAGGATAAAGGTGGGGAAAAGCGTGGAGTACGGAGTGCACAAGGAAAGACAGAGCCCACTAAACATTACCATATTGGTCCAGTACAAGTTACTATCAGGTGTGTGAAGGCTATACCGGCAGGCACAGGATCGATCGCCTGCCGCAATAACGCCATTAGAAGGCAATTACGGGCGGGTATTGACTTGCCGTACCTCTCCCTGTATTACACATGTCGCGATATCGGCCCTGTAACGGGCCAGCTCCGGTATATATGGCTTAAATTAAGGTATTGGACCAGTACCGGCCAAATTGTGACAAGCCTGTTCCGGTGAAATGCATTGTGATATACCGGTATCGGGCCAATACCAGCTCAGTTGTTGCAAGCATGTTCCCGAGAAATGCACTGTGGTATATACGGTATTGAAGAACACGATACTTTGATATTCTTAACAGCTCTGCCGATTATGTAGCCTCTGATTCCGAAGTAGAAAGTTCAGACACAGCAGATGAAGAAACACACATTGAAATCCACCTTGCCTCAAAATTGGGGATAAATTTCATAATCCACACTAAACAATATTCCACACGTAGCATTAGGGGAACTCCTAACCATTCTACGAAACGATTACCCGTCATTACCCAAGGATCCTAGGAATCTTTTACGTAGACGTTAGGTTCATGGTATAAAAGCAATTATTGGTGGATCTTACTAATATTTTGATATTGAAAGCTGTCTCATTCAACGACTTAAAAGGGACACAAAATTAAGAAACTCTGAAATCCTTAATCTGCAGATAAATACTGATGGTTTGCCACTTTTCAAGAGCAGCATCACTTTGGCCTGTATTAGATATGGTTCAAAACATGACTAAGCCAAAGCCATTTGCCATAGGCTTATCTTTAGGCAAGGAACAACCAACAGACATTTCTGAGTTTTTGGAGGATTTTATTCAGGAATATGAAAGGTTGCAAATAGTAGGAATACACCATGAAGGACGAACGTACATGGTAGTAATTCAATCGTTTGTGTGTGATGCATCAGCGCGTGCATTTGTTAAGCGGCTCAAATCGCACTCAGGTTATTCAAGCTGTGAAAAGCTCACACAAGAAGGGGTGTATGATGGAAAGATGACATTCCCCGAAACTAACGCTCCGCTAAGGACTAAATGAACCCTTAGAAAAACAGCAAGACAAGGCTTACCATACAGAAGAAAGTCCACTAACCAAAATAGTTGCATGATGTCCTGTTTTCCTATCGGTTATATGCACTAGTATGTCTCGGAGTGATGCACCGTCTGTTGATCATGCTCGTTTGGGGCTTCAAGTGAAAACTGAAATATTAAATGCCCTGATATAGTTAGCAAAACACATACCAAGGGAATTATCGAGGAAGCCTCGTTCAATTTTGATTTATGGAAAGCTACAGAATTCCGCCTGTTCCTCATCTATACTGGCATAGTCGTGTTGAAGGGAAATGCAGCGGGTGAAATATACATTAACTTTCTGCTACTCTAAGTTGGTGTCAGCATACTGTTGAATCCAGTCCTGTGTGAAAGCGTCACAGATTATGTGCACCAGCTTCTTGTACATTTTGTCAAGCATTTTTCACAGGTCTACGGTAACAACCAAGTAGTATATAATGTGAAGAACTTGGTTCACCTGGCAGAGGACGTAAAATTACATGGCCCGCTCGACACAATGTCTGCCTTGCCTTGTAAGAACTTTCTAAATTCTCTCAAAAGAAAGCAATCTCTCCCGTTAGAGCAGATAATATTGCGATTAAGAGAGGGTTATGTATGACTATTTAACGTTTTCATGTACTGTTAGTCTGCGGACCTTTGTGAAAGCATAACAGGCCCTGTTATATGTGTACAGCGCGGACCGGATCGAAAGCACCTTTTCAATGCTTCGTTTATTTCATTGGCTGTTAATTCTGTGTTTAAGAATAGTTGAATCCACCTGGAACGTATATAAGCCGTGTTTTCTGTGCAGAGAGGGGGGATTTTTGCTGCATCCACTGGGAGCCAGGAGAGTGTGCGACGCTCTCGTATCGAGTCCATTATATTGATATGAGCTGGTGATGCCAGTTTCGTTTGGGAGGACAGATTTCTATGCCGGCACCGTTTGTGTACCACAGTTGTACTGATGTCTGGTTTAAGTGAATTTCTGCGGAAGTCACGTTTATTGGTGTTCGGATCTTTATTATGACTATACAGTGTTGACTGTGTAATTTGTTTAACACGCTGACCTCACCTGACCGACAAGGTCGTCACGGACTCTAATCTGAAGTTTTCAGTTTTGCAAAGGACGTTCGTTCTGCCACAAGGTGGCATTACTCTACGTCTCTGAACGGCTCGTTTGTGAGTTTCTGCGGGAGATGTGACTGTTCTAAAGTGGATTATACCTCCATGCCTGGATTTACCCTGTGTTGTGCTCTGCGGGTGTGACGTCATTCAAAGGCTTGACTGTTCCAGTTCTGTGTAACCTGTGTACTGTGTTCGCGTTCGCTAACCTAGCCAAGTACCTGACTGGGACAATTTGGGACTTGTGTGAATTATGTGTTTATCCCATGGTCTTTACGTTGGATCTCCTGGAATACGTTCCTTGGGATACAAAGGTGAACTGGAAACTTTTAAAGACTGGATTGGAATGGAATGGTAGTCCTCGAAATAGGGTCACTTGTAATTTTTGCAAGCGGGGAGGTCACGTGATGAGTGAATGTTACAAGTTGAAAAGGAGACTGGAAGCTCAGAATGAGTCTAAGCCCACAGGTCTTTGTGTTACAATGCACAAAACATTGCCGGAAGTTACATCAGCAGTTAAAAGCAGATCTGAGTTAGCTGATACGGGATTGGATAAGATTCCCAAATGCTCTATGGATAGCTTCGCTCCGTTTATCAATTCTGGTTCAGTGTCGCTTAGAAGCGACATGTCTTGTGCTACCCCTATAAAGATATTAAGGGATACTGGGGCACCTCAGTCTCTGTTGTTGATGAATACTCTGCCCTTTTCTGAAGAGTCATACTCTGGGGTTTGTGCTCTTATTAGAGGTGTAGAGTCTAGTGACTTTGTCAGTGTTCCCCTTCATGATATTTATTTGTCATCAGATTTGATATCTGGACCTGTCAGGGTAGGCATTAAGCCTTCATTACCTTTTGAGGGTATTCATTTGTTGTTGGGAAATGACTTAGCACATGATAAGGTTACTGTTGATCCCTTAATGGTTGATAAGCCTTCTCTGAATTCAGTCACAGAGCCAGTTGAAAGCGAGATAGCGGGTTTATATCCGTCCTGTGTTGTTACAAGAGCTGTCTAGAAAAGTCAGTACAGACCAGGGTAGTACTGTTGATTTGAGCGAGACTTTTCTCAACAACATATTGCATGGAGATTCTTCCAAATTAGACAGCCAGCAGGAAGTAGATACTAATTCTGTTAGTGGTGATCAGCCATTTTGTAGGACTGAGTTGATTGCTGAACAACACAATGATCCAAGTATTACTTGCTTGTTTAATGATGCAGCTAAAGATGGTGAATCTTTACCTGACCCATGCTACTACTATGTCAAGTCTGGCATATTGATGCGGCAGTGGAGGCCTCCCGATGTTTCGTTGGAGGATGAATGGGCAGTTAAGCATCAGGTAGTTGTGCTCATGTCTTATCGTAAAGACATACTGACCATAGCGCATGAAACGCCGTTAGCAGGTCATTTAGGTGTTAATAAGACCTATCATAAGATTCTCAGTCATTTTTATTGGCCAGGAATAAGGAAAGATGTTACTGAATTTTGCAGGTCTTGTCATGCATGTCAGTTAGTGGGGAAACCTAACCAGACAATCCCCAAGGCAGCCTTGAGGCCTATTCCTGCAATTGGTGAGCCATTCAGTAGAATCTTAATAGATTGTGTTGGTCCGCTACCTAAGGCAAAGTCTGGAAATCAGTATATGTTAACCATAATGTGTACTTCAACTCGTTTCCCTGAGGCAATTGCACTAAGGAATATTACTGCCAAGACTGTAATTAAGGCTTTAGTTAAGTTCTTCACCATGTTTGGTCTGCCTAAGTCAGTACAGTCAGACCAGGGTTCAAATTTCATGTCTGGTGTGTTCCAAGTTATGCATGAGCTAGGTATTAGCCAGTATAAGTCCTCAGCTTATCACCCACAAAGTCAAGGAGCACTAGAGAGATTCCATCAGACACTGAAAAGTATGATAAGAACTTACTGCTTTGAGACAGGGAAAGATTGGGACGAGGGTGTACCTTTGTTAATGTTTGCTGTAAAAGAGTCTGTACAAGAGTCATTTGGATTTAGTCCATTTGAGCTTGTGTTTGGCCATACTGTGCGTGGTCCACTACAGTTGTTCAAGGAAAAGTTTGTGTCTGGTGATAGTGACAATGTTAACCTATTACAGTATGTGTCAAGTTTTCGTACTAAGCTCAACAGAGTATGTGAGTTAGCCAGAGAGAATCTTACAGCTTCTCAGAAGAGTATGAAAACTAAGTATGACAAAGAGACAGTAAGACGCAGATTTGAAGTTGGTCAGAAGGTATTGGCCTTACTTCCAGTTAGTGGTAAGCCAGTGGTTATTTTGGACCTTATGTAGTAGACAAGAGGCTAAGTGATTTTAATTATATTATTTTCACTCCTGATCGGCGCAAATCTAGACAACTTTGTCACATTAACATGTTAAAGCCATATGTAGACAGAGATAGCACTAATCTCAATGTTGTACATCCTAGTGGAGTTGTTACCTCTAACTTAGGCCCTGATTCAGCTGTTAGGGATGATCAAGATTTTGACTTAAGGTTCCGGTCAGCCAAACTCCAGAATTCAAGTATTCTTGAGGACATTGATTCTGTGTTGGGTCATCTGGAATATCAGCAACGCCAGCAGTTGAAGGATTTGGTTCGTCGATATGAACATTTGTTCCCTGATGTTCCAACCAGGACTGAATCCATCTACCATGATGTTGAAGTTGGAGATTCCAAACCGATTAAACAGCACCCATACAGACTGAACCCAACTAAAACTGAATACTTGAGAAAAGAAGTTCAGTATTTACTAGAAAATGATCTGGTCGAGCCCAGTAACAGTAACTGGAGTTCACCTTGTATTCTTGTGCCAATACCAGATGGGACTTACCGTATGTGTACAGACTATCGCAAAGTGAATGCTGTCACTAAAGCGGACAACTTTCCCATTCCAAGGATTGACGACTGTATCGATGCCGTGGGAAAGTCCAACGTTGTCTCCAAGTTTGACCTATTGAAAGGATTTTGGCAAGTACCGCTCACGCAGCGCGCTCGTGAGGTGTCAGCGTTTGCTACCCCAGATGGTTTACACCAGTACAAAGTCATGCCCTTTGGGATGAAGAACAGCCCTGCCACCTTTCAACGACTTGCGAACAACGTTACATCAGGCCTTAAAGGGTGTCGTGTTTACACCGACGATGTAATTATATTCAGCGACACTTGGGAGGAACATTTAACTATCATGGAGGCATTATTTGCGAGACTGTCCCAAGCCAATCTTACCGTAAATTTGGCCAAGTTTGAGTTTGGTTGTGCTTTTGTCACATATCTAGGGCATGTTGTCGGACAGGGTCAGGTAAAACCTGTTAATTCTAAAATCAGTGCTATCTCTTGTTTTCCAGTGCCAAGTTGTAAGAGAGAATTAATGCGTTTTTTGGGCATGGCAGGTTATTATCGTAAGTTCTGTAGGAACTTTTCATTTGTTAGTGAGCCACTAACTCAGCTGTTAAAGAAAGGTGCTAAATTCTTGTGGTCCATTGAGTGTCAGAGATCTTTTGATAGATTAAAGGCCATGCTAAGCAGCGGCCCCATACTTGTAGCACCTGATTTTAATTTACCATTTAAGCTAGCTGTTGATGCTAGTGATATATCTGCTGGGGCAGTTTTGTTACAAAAAATGAAACAGATCACGTTGATCACCCTGTATGTTTTTTCTCTCGCAAATTTGACAAGTGCCAGAGAAATTATTCGACAATAGAAAAGGAGTGTCTGTCCTTGATTCTAGCATTACAGCATTTTGAAGTATATGTGACTTCGTCAAGTTACCCCATTGTTGTGTATACAGATCACAATCCCTTGACCTTCTTGCACAAACTAAAAGGTAAAAACCGAAGATTGTTACGGTGGAGTTTGCTTTTGCAAAAATTTAATCTAGAGATTAGACACATAAAAGGGAAAGATAATGTGATTGCTGACTGTTTGTCACGTGTCTAGTTGGTTTTCTGCAGCTTTGTTTTTAAAGACTGTGGTAAACGTTATTATTATTATTGATTATGAATATGTTAAAGAAAGTTTTATGCAAAACTTTCTTTCCCTGAAGGGTGGGGGTGTTATGTATGACTATTTAACGTTTTCATGTACTGTTAGTCTGCGGACCTTTGTGAAAACATAACAGGCCCTGTTATATGTGTACAGCGTGGACCGGATCGAAAGCACCTTGTTCAATGCTTCGTTTATTTCATTGGCTGTTAATTCTGTGTTTAAGAATAGTTGAATCCACCTGGAACGTATATAAGCCGTGTTTTCTGTGCAGAGAGGGGGGATTTTTGCTGCATCCACTGGGAGCCAGGAGAGTGTGCGACGCTCTCGTATCGAGTCCATTATATTGATATGAGCTGGTGATGCCAGTTTCGTTTGGGAGGACAGATTTCTATGCCGGCACCGTTTGTGTACCACAGTTGTACTGATGTCTGGTTTAAGTGAATTTCTGCGGAAGTCACGTTTATTGGTGTTCGGATCTTTATTATGACTATACAGTGTTGACTGTAATTTGTTTAACACGCTGACCTCACCTGACCGACAAGGTCGTCACGGACTCTAATCTGAAGTTTTCAGTTTTGCAAAGGACGTTCGTTCTGCCACAAGGTGACATTACTCTACGTCTCTGAACGGCTCGTTTGTGAGTTTCTGCGGGAGCTGTGACTGTTCTAAAGTGGATTATACCTCCATGCCTGGATTTACCCTGTGTTGTGCTCTGCGGATGTGACGTCATTCAAAGGCTTGACTGTTCCAGTTCTGTGTAACCTGTGTACTGTGTTCGCGTTCGCTAACCTAGCCAAGTACCTGACTGGGACAATTTGGAACTTGTGTGAATTGTGTGTTTATCCCATGGTCTTTACGTTGGATCTCCTGGAATACGTTCCTTGGGATGCAAAGGTGAACTGGAAACTTTTAAAGACCGGTAATACTGATGTGTATGTTTTTTTATGTTGTTGTTGTTGAACTGTCTGTAAAACTGTACGTCTCATTTTATATATAAAGCATTGTTTACATTGTAATATTGAGTCACTGAGTCTGTTTTCTGTTGCTGTTTTCAATACCGTAACAATGTTAATGAGAAATTCAAGTAATTTAATAAATAATGTTACATCCCATGAGTGGTAATCTTTATAAATAGTAGACCTGAAGAAAGCCGAACTATATATGTCGCAGACGCTGAGCCATGTCGTCGCCCATAAAATGAACTTGGTGGGAAAACAAAGGATGGAAAGGGACTGGTGAAGTCCCGAAGAGACCATTTGGTGGACTCTATCTATGTGATGCTGTCAGAAGTTAGAATAATCAACATTCATATTTTTCCCCCCGGGTTGCAATAACTCCACCACGTCTACTTTAACCTCTTATTGTATGAGTGTGGGGATGCTAAAATACATCCATGTGGAGTTAAATAACACAGTTTAATCATATCACAGTTTGAGAAATTGAGATTATGATTCGTAAATATGTGATGTTGCAAATGAACAATGGTCATGTGGAGCGTGTTGTCATATCACCGATGGATAACCATTATATACGTTGTTTACAATCATATGGTTGTTAGTATCATCAGTGGAACACGTTTAAGTAGCACGTTAGTTTTACAAGGTATATTAGTTATCAATGTATTTTCTTCTCTTTGTTTTATATTAGGATCGGTATTGAAGAACAGGCTGTACACAGGAATAGCGGATCAAATTGGTCGGGAAATCATGGGCTGTCTGACAAACACAGCTGACAGCCAGGGAGGAAGAAGGCAGAGAGAGGTGAACAAAGGAGGGGCCAGTGAAGAAAACCATTCAACATAACAAATTACACTGCATAAACTAGAATGGAATAATAAACCATCGTCTAATTTTAATTCACATTTTTGGGCTTTAGTTCATCCTTTAACATTGGTAACGGTGCACTGGTCAATCTTTATTACTTCTGTATATGTTATTTCGAGTTTAGAAAAAAAAAACATGCATTTGTATTTTAAAGTTATAGAAACTGTTTCCACGCTTCCTTCTTATCTGCTTTCATATTATATTGTAAAACACATATATAGATTCACAAAAGGGTGACCAAACTCCCTGCATATTGAAACGCAAATTTTAGTATCGGTATTCGCCAGTTACTATATTCACCCGAACTAATCTGTGATTTGTGAAGTATAGCCAGTGAATGTTCTGTGTGTACATGATCGATTGACCTTGGTTTTCCTTTCTTCCCCGTTTGCCAACAGTCGATCTATTCGAGCAGTTTTATTCATGATAGATATTCTTCCGATCAGTGGACACATACTCAGTGTTCGATGGTAACTGGCTTTAATATTTTTTATCATCAACTGTGTTTTTTTTTTGTTTAATTCGCTCAGGATCAGACAGATTTATACATCTGTTGTGTGTACTGGCTCAATTCAGGCGTCAACTGGTTACTAAATGGGTATTAACCGGTAGGTATGACTGGGCGGGTGATGCACAACCGGCTCTGGCCCTGTACATGTTTGATTTCGGATCGTACTGGGTTAGTTCTCCTCCGCCATATGGGCCCAGTACCGAAACATTGTTGGTACAATAACCCCAGTAACGGTCCGATTAGGGCTGTTTGTACAAGCCCAATTCGAATCCACTGTGCACGCCCGTATGCCGCCGTACCGGGTAGCCAGGACTGGACCAGTACCGGCCCAGTTTGTAAATGTTATCTGGGAACCGCATGGATTGCACAGGCTGTTATGATAATTGTCACCTTACATCACTGAGAATCACAAAATTGCATGTCAAGATAGAAGTAAGGTGTGCTGAGGAAATTCGTGGTGTTTAAGGCTACAGTGTTCAGCGTGGCTCGAAGAGTTGTGGGGATATTACAGGCCAACTAGGTCATTTTCCTTTAACACTTGATATTTCTGGCGCTGTTCAGTCTTGAGGTCCAAATATTAAGTCCCTACTTAAAGAATCTACACGGCATGTAGGCTACACACACACATTGTGTAAGTGCGTGTGAAAATGTCGCACAGTGATAAGATTACCACATCCAACAGGTAAACATTAACGTAGTAAGGAATGGCGCAGTGCCAACTGACGAAGAAAGCGATTCCCAAACTTTGGCAACTACTAAGAGATCAGTTTTCGTTACATGGAACAGGATGTGAACCGCTAATGTTTCCCCCCTTATATAGCATACTCTGTCCTCGAAAGCATTAACATACTGATATTTTCTGTTGTGCCGACGTAGTTTTACATACACATCGGTAATAACAGGAGTAATTAAGCTTTTAAGCCTGAAAAAAAAATACATTATTGTCACAACTTGGCAACACAGATGGCGCCACCTATCCCGCTATTTATTTGAACGATCTCAAATATGCTGAAAGTAAACGTTATACATTCTCAATGAGGTGGAGTAACACAGAGCTGACAGGCCATCGTGATAGCAGTTACGACGTGAAATTCGGCCTGTCGTCTGTTTGTCTTCATAATATGTTTAAGCTGTGTATGAGAATTCTTGGAAGATGTAATACAGTAACTCTGCGACAAACATCATATCCATATATGGGCAAGGCGCACAACACTGCTGAAGGAGTGCCTAGCAGCGCTCCTCTCTGTTAGGACCAACATCAGAGGTCTGCACCACGCTAGTCTAACAGTGCGCCGATTCCGGTGTTGAAGCCGCGTATTACGGCAGTACATCAGTCAGTTACCAAAACTAGGCCAGCATCGGTTCGGATTCCGCGGGAACAAATTTAGCTAACAGTATAAAACATGTAATACCCCTGAACCGGGCCAGTTGTGGAAAAGCATTCCTTCGCTGTCTGGATGAGATCTCTGTTATTAAAAGGACGGCCAAAGACAGGGTTCGCACGCCTCCTGGAAACTCCTGGAATTTAATTCCTGTGTTGGAAAGTCCTGGAATATCCTGAAAAATGAATAAATAGTCCTGGAAACTCCTTAATTTTAATGCAATCAATTTTTTTACCAGATCAGTTCTTGATGAAAGCTGTCGAAGCTCAGTAACTGTAATCAAACTCATTAAAACGGTCATTGTTTTTGTTTTTTTTTTTGTATTCGATTGTTGTTGTTGTTTCGAGACTTGTCGATCAGCGGTGTCACGTCGGGTGTATATCAAGGGAGACTACTTTGCTAAGTACTTAGTTCGTTTACGACATCAAGGCAGATTCGTTTACGACACTTCTGTTAAATTCCGCCAAAGTTCCCGCTCGAAGAACACGATTGTTGTTTACCCAGCTTGTTGACACGCTTCGGTGAACTTTTGAACCTGGACTATGCCCCCTGGAAAGTGTGTTTTTAACGACCGCTGGCTCAGTCAGCCAGATTACGCGGCCTGGTTGGAACGGGATGCAAATCGGTCAAATGCGAGGTGTAAGGTCTGCCAAAAAACGTTTGATATTTCCAATATGGGGGAGCCTGCCATTCGTAGTCACGCCAAGGGTGCTAAACACAAACAGTTACTTGAACAGAGAAAATCGGCAACTGGATTCACTATTGGAGATTTCTTCAGTGAAGGACAGGCCGCCAAAACAGCACAACCTACGTCAACACCGCCAACTCTCACCTCATTTGTCAGCCGTAGCCAGTGCCTGGAGGCAGAAATCCTATGGACACTGAAGGTCGTACAGTCGCACTACTCGTTTAATTCCTGTGCAGATATTCAGACAGTCTTCACTAAAATGTTCCCAGATTCTGACATTGCTAAGCAGTTCACTTGTGGTGAAAGAAAATGTGCCTACCTTTGCAATTTTGGCATTGCACCGCACTTTAAAGACCTGTTAAAAAAACAGGATTTCTGATGAAGATGGATATGTTTTGTTATTTGATGAGAGCCCGAATAACGAAACAAAAAACAAACAGATGGACATCCATGCCAGAGTGTGGGAAAGAGGACAGGTAATTTTAACATGAAATAATATCATAGATATTATATTAAACTGTATGTTTATAAAAAAAAAGATTCATTACCAAATCTGTTATGGGAGAAAGATAAATGAACTACACTCCTCAAAGAAAGTTAAGGACCACATTTTTAGAACACCTTTTTTTTCTTTCAAGTAGAAAGTGGCACCTAGCTCTTAGTATCATAATCAAGTTGAAGTAGAAACTGACCCACACGTGAATTTGAATACAGTGTTATTCTCAAAATGAAGTGGTCCTTATTTTTCTTTGAGGAGCATATGTGTAATAAATAATTCTGGATGCTGATTGGCCAATGACATGATAATGTGACTATTGGGGTATGTGTGTGAAAAAAAGTATAAACAGATTAAAGCAAAGGACTAGGCCTAATTGGGATGTATATCCCATTTGGGATTTAAAAGCTCAACTCGGATTATTTGACAAATGTTGTTCATTTTACTATAAGACCAGCATAGGATGACTTACACAATGGAATGATAATAAAAATCTCACATTTGCTGATTTTTTTCTTGCCAGTCCTGTCATTGTAGTGACTTTTTGACAGAGTAATCAGTGACAGTCATAAAATATCAAGATTCATTTTATCTAAATGTTGCCATGTAACTTTTACACATTCATTGCTTGTCTCGAAAAAAAAATGTCAAGTTTGCCAAAGTGTATCCCACTTGGGGTATAAAATCTCAAATGGGATATAAATCCCAATTAGTCCTTTGCTCTACCTGATAAAGTGATATTGCATCTGTAATATTTCATTAGCTTTAATGAGGTATTTCATTGGTTAATGGAAGGCTTTCATTTTCGCAGGTGAAGACTCACTATTACGGATCTTCATTCATGGGACATGCCACTGCCGAGGACATGCTTGAACATTTTGATAAATGTACTGAAGGCCTTAACATCAGCAAAGCTTTACAACTGTCAATGGATGGACCCAATGTGAACTGGAAATTTCATTGCCTGATGCAGGAAAGGATGTCTACAACATGCGATCGATCACTCTTAAGTGTCGGAAGCTGTGGTTTACATATAGTGCATGGGGCCTTCAAGGATGGCGCAGTAGCATCATGATGGGATGTACAAAATGTGTTGAAAAGCTTACACAAGCTCTTCAAAGACACACCGGCCAGGAGGGAAGACTATGTGAAAGCAACAGGCACAGATACTTTCCCTCTTAAATTTTGTGCTCACCGATGGGTCGAAAATGTACCCGTTGCACAACGAGCAATTGACATATGGCCAAACATAAAAGTGTATGGGACTTACCAAAACCCCAAAACAACATCATATGACACAGTAGCAGCTGCCACTCGAGACCCCTTGATGATGGTGAAGTTGTTGTCGTTCTTGTCCATTGCGAATGTAGTGTCACCCTTCCTGGTAACTTACCAAACTGACAAACCAATGTTGCCCTTTATTTCTGAAGATCTACAGAGGCTATTGGTTGGTCTTTTGAAAAGGTTTGTGAAAGGTGATGTCATGAAGGCAGCAACAAATGTCAACAGACTGATGAAACTTGACCCCACAGATAAAAAAATCCACGAAACTTACACCAAAATAGATTTAGGCTTTGCTGCTGAGAATGAGCTGAGAAAGGTCAAGTCCTCGAGTACAGTTAGTGACCGACAAGTCATGGATCTGAAAATCGGATGCAAAGACTTTTTGATCAAAACTGCTCTAAAAGTACTTGAGAAGTGTCCACTGAAGTACCCTTTGACCAATTCTATGTCCTGCCTTGATCCCAGACAGATGGCCCTGTCAAAACCAGAGTGCATAAACAGATTGACCAAAATCCTGACCAAGCTGGTGGAAGCAAATCGAGTTCGAGGGGGTGCCGCAGCCTGTGATAACATAATTCATCAGTTTGATGAATTTCTGGACACCACTGTGGCTGTAAATCATTCAACATTCAAAGCGTTCAACCCGTATGGTGACTCAGAAAGAAGCAGGGTCGATGTCCTGCTGTTTGATTCCTTGGCTTCCAGTGAGCGTTTCAGTGCATTACGGAGAGTTGTGAAACACCTGTTGCTTCTGTCACATGGACAGGCCTCTGTGGAACGAGGATTTTCAGTCAATCGCCAGATTGAAGTAGAAAACTTACATGAGGAATCAGTTGTGGCTCAACGTTTGATCTGTGATCATTTGGATAGTGTTGGAGGAATTTCAAATGTACACATGTCAAAGCAGTTGATTCTCTCTGCTTCATCAGCGAGACAGAAGTACATGTGTCACCTTGAGGAACAACGAAAAGAGAAACAGAGTGCTGACATGGCCAAGAAACGCAAGACGACATTAGAAGAAATCGATGAACTAAAAGCGAAAAGGAAACGTTTGGAAGCTGATGTGATCTCATTGAACAAATCTGCTGATGAGCTTTCGGAAAAAGCAGAGGCTACGGGTCAAATAACATTCATAACAAAATCGAACAGTTTGAGACGGACTGCTAAAGAAAAGCAACAACAGGTCTTTGAGCTGCTAAAGAAAGTGATATATATTAAATAGCCAGACTTCCCTTCGAACAGTTCAAGACGAACTGCTGAAGAAAAGCTGTGTTCAAATGAACTAACTGATACACACTGCCCTTAACAGAGAAACATTAAATGTCATTTGCATTTAAATGCATGTACATGATGAAGAGAATAAAATACAGACATATGACTTGATGACTGTGTTTAACTGTTGTATAAAGTAATATAATCTAACATATGGAAATATTCCCCGCGAAAAAGTCCTGGAAACTCCTGGAATTCAAATGAAATTGTTCCTGGAAATTTGAAATTATTGTCCTGGAAAACTCCTGGAATTTTGTTATTGTGTAAGTGTATGAACCATGCAAAGATTTAAAGATAATGTGCTTGCACAAAGTCGGCCCAGTTCTGGACGAGTCCAGACAGTGTATTCCGCGACGAGGAATGGTGGAATATGCCGCCCAGCTCATTGTCGGCTGCTTCTTAAAACTCTGGTAAGATCCGTCAAAATTCTTTCAGAAAATATTTGCCTGAAATGGTTTAAACGTTCATTCTTTCACAGAATTTTGGTGTATTGTCACTTCCATAACACTGTTAAGCAACCTCCCTCCGTTATTTTGGCGTTTACACGTAAAGAGCACAGCGGATAGACACGAATTTTACAACTGTACAACAACAACAACATGTTCTATCGTTAATAGTACAGTATAAATATTATGTCGTAATGGACTAAACGAAGGCGAATTCACAGCCAAGTAAACAAACACCTCACAATCATCATATTTTCACCCCCCGTGGGGATTCCAGGGTGATAAGAATAGGACCTCCGCCCTCTAGGCAAGCTTGTCGTGAAAGTCGACTCACCTAGAGCTCTCCTGTGTGAGCCCGGTGAATATAATAGGCTCACATCTTCCCGGTTGTGTGAGAGGCAACCGGGGAGCGACCTGTTTGCTGTGGGTTGCGACCCGTGATCTCCGATGACGGGATCCTGGTGGCTGAGGGCATGTTGGTCTTGCGGGATCCTCACGCCCAACACGCCACTTTGGCCCTTACTTGGAGATAGACGGGGTGTCTGTGGGTTTGCTGTGGGTTGCGACCCGTGATCTCCGATGACGGGATCCTGGTGGCTGAGGGCATGTTGGTCTTGCGGGATCCTCACGCCCAACACGCCACTTTGGCCCTTACTTGGAGATAGACGGGGTGTCGGATGGGCCCGGTCCCATCAATGGGCTGGTCGCGTCAAGCCCTACACTTGATCCAGTTTGGTATTCTTTGACGTATTGTGATGTAAAGTTGGGTTAACACCAGATGCTCTTGTTCGGGCTCAGTGTAGATGGCGGTGGGTAATAGGTCAATCGAGTATATCGGGTTTAATCTTGATGGTGTAACTCAATCTGTTGGAGTTTACCTTGCGTGGATTCCCTGTTTCTGTTCTCTGCTGGTCATCCGCAGAAGTAGATTCGCACTTGTTGGCACTCCGTGGCGGGTGGGGGACAGGCGGGCTGAAATTAATTAAAATATAACATGGCTTCAACTGAAATTACAACAGCCATTGCTAAAAAAAATGTTCAATTAGATATTGAAGGAGAAAATACTTATTTTCCTACTTTCTTAGTAATATCTAATGAAAATGAGATCTAAAAAACTGCTGTCATGGCATAATTCGTGACAGAGACCAGGACCTCACTGAAATGACGGAACAAAAAATAACTGAAGAACTAAAACATCAAGGAGTAACAAAGGTAAAGCGCTTCTTAATTAAGAGATGGAAACCTGATAAAAACGAACACTTATATGATAACTTTTAACAAACCTTCCCTTACGTCATCTATATTTGTCGGACCGTGAGTGGAGTGTGAGAGTGGAGTTGTTTATACCTAACCCCACCCGGTGTTTCTCCTGCCAGCGGTTTGGCCATGGCAGGAGCCAATGCAGCAACACACTAGTCTGCTTTAGATGCGTCTGGTCTCCGTCACGCATGACCTTACTACATCTACATATGCCAATGTTGTAAGGAAAACCACTTTTTCTGTTGACGTCCAAACGACTTTTACTTCACCCATTGGCAAAGAACAGCCACAGAAACTCGTCACGAAACCCGTAAATAAGACAGCCAGCTGCTCATCTCAAACTGATATAAACCTATGTAAAATACCTAATACTTTACCTGATTATCCAGCGCTTTCTTTATCTGACAACACATTATGTGATAATAAATCCAAATCTCATAAACCCGTTGAATCTTCACATAAGGCAACGGGTGACAAAAATAAATCTGAGAAAAATCATAAAAGCGATAAACCTAGTGGCCCCCTGGAGCGTCCCTTTAAGGCCACTAGGGACCCAGTCCAAACTTATAATAAGTTTGGGTCGTTCATGGGTGTTGATCCTTCATCTACATGAGGCTGTGGCCGTCCGTCTTTAATTGTCTGAAACACTTTATGTTCATTGTATATTCCTCCGAAAATTTGTTTGTCAGCTTTACAGTCTTATTTAATAGAAAAACTGCCAAAACCTTTCGTAATAATTGGAGATTTTAATCCCCATAACCCCCTATGGAGCAGTAACAACATAAATAATAAGTGCAAGATAGTAGAAGACTTCTTTTCGAAGGAGAAACTGCGTTATTTCAGTCAAGGTTCTAACACCTATTTACCTCCGGGTAATGGCATTTATTCTGCTATCGATCTCACTATCACAGATCCATCACTTCTCCTTGATTTTTCTTGGAAGGTGCATGACGATCTTTGTGGTAGTCACCATTTTCCTATAATCCTAGAACATATTACTTCTAATTCTTTAGAACGTGTAGCTAGGTGGAAATTTGATAAAGCAGACTGGATCGCATTTGAGATGTTCGGTGAGGCTGATATCACTCCATAGACTCTCAATGCAGCAGATGATCCTTTGTTAAAATTTAACGAGCTTGTTTTACGAGCTGCCGATACAACTATCCCTAAAACCTCGACAAATCCCAAATCCAAACGTGAACCTTGGTACGACAATGACTGTCGTAAAGCCATAAAGGACCGTAAAAAGGCTGAAGGCAGATTTAATCATTGTCCTACTCATTATAATCTAAACCAGGTTCGTAATTTTAGAGCTAAGGCTCGTCGATTACTCATGTCCAAGAGAGGATCGTGTTGGCAGAACTTTGTTTCGGGCATTACGTCAAAAACACCCACGCGTACATGGTTCAGAAACTTAAGGGCAAAAGTAATAAATCCAATATAGCAAATAAATTAGCTGAGACAATTTCCAAGAAATCGTCTTATGAGAACTATACCAAAGAATTCCAACATAATAAAATATAGAAGGAGAAAATTAAATTGCCCTTTTAATATCGAGGAACTTAAAACTGCCCTAATAAAGGCACACGATACTGCCTGTGGTCCTGATAACGTTTATTATAAGTTTCTAAACCATTTACCACCTGAGCCACTGGAGACTCTCGTGGACTTGCTTAATGATATTTGGATAACTGGTAATTTTCCACTATCATGGAGGGAGGCGTGTATTATCCCGGTCCCTAGGCCGGGTAAGGATCATTCAGATCCAAATAATTACTGTCCCATAGCTCTTACCAACTGTGTTTGTAAGACTATGGAACGGATGATTAATGATAGACTTGTTTGGTTTCTGGAAACCAACAAGTTACTGTCTAATGTTCATTGCGGTTTACGACAAGGCAGATCCACTGTGGATCACCTTGTTCGATTCGAAACCTTTATTCGCGATGGTTTCATTAAAAATAAACATGTGGTGTCCATATTTTTTTACCTTGAAAAGGCCTACGACACTACATGGAAATATGGTATTTTAAAAGACCTGGAGGATATGGGACTTAAACGCCGATTACCTATATTTATATCTCAATTTTTATCTGATCGTCAGTTTAAGGTACGGGTGGGGTCCACTCTTTCTGACTTTTATGAGCAGGAAATGGGTGTACACCAGGGCAGCATTCTATCACCAACTTTGTTTAGCATAAAAATAAATAGCCTAGCAAAAACATAAACATCGGGCACAGAGGGTTCTTTATAAGTTGATGATTTCCTTATATGCCACCGAGCTAAGAATATGAATAATATCGAACGTCAGTTGCAGCTTTGTCTCGATAAGATCGACAAATGGGCAACTGAAAACGGTTTTAGATTTTTAACATCTAAAACTGTCGGTGTGCATTTTTGTAATAAACGGAGACTTTATCTTCACCCTGAGCTTTATTTTTGTGGTGAGCAGATTAAAATTGTTGGAGAAACGAAATTTTTAGGTATAATATTTCATAGTAAGCTATCTTTTATACCTCATATTAAAATGCTTCAAGATAAATGTACAAGGGCTCTCGATATAATTAAGATCGTGTCTAGCACCGACTGGGGTGCTGACCGATCAGTTTTACTTAACTTATATCGATCCATCATTTACGGTTCCGCTAGGAAGTCGTACATTAAAATTAAAACATTGTTGGATCCAATTCATCACCAAGGTTTGAGGCTCAGCCTTGGTGCTGTTAGGACCTCCCCAGTAGAAAGTTTATACGTGGAGGTTAATGAGCCTTCTTTATATTACCGACGTATAAAACTTAGCCTTCAATACGCTAGTAAGATTAAAGCACATCCAACAAACCCTGCCTACGACTGTTTTCAATCCATTATATGTAGACAAATACATTAAATGTCCTAACAAGATGCCTTCGTTCGTTCTTTGCATACGGGACCATATTGTGGGAGCTAACATCAAGCTGGAGGATACAGCTCCGGTGTCTTTCCCGGAGTCTCCTCCATGGCTTCTTCTACAAACTAAACTAATATTTGATCTACGTAAATATAATAAATCAAATACAAATCCTCTTATAATTCAGCAAAGTTTTGCTGAAATCAAGGCTGATTATATAGATTATAAATTTATATATACTGGACGGTTCAAAGGATGGGGACAGAATTGCGGCTGCACCTGTGTGAGAGCAGCGGGTCACTTCTCTTCGTCTGCCACCTTCATCTTCTATCTTTTCTGCAGAGGCCAGGGCTATACTCCTGGCCTTACCATATGTTTCCCCAGGGCATGCCCAGACGGCAATGATATGCAGCGACTCGCTGTATTGCGTTTTGGCGATTCAGAGTAATAAATTCAAAAATTCATTGATACTTGAGATGATAGCCAAACACCGAAAACTAATTAAAAGAGGTAAAGATATTATATTCTGTTGGATACCAAGTCACACTGGTATCCATGGAAACACAGTCGTGGACAAGGAAGCGAAAGCTGCCCTATATAAACCTGTATCTCGAGTAAAAATTCCTTATACTGACGTGAAGTCAAATATTCTTAAATATATTCGTCGCCTTTGGCAGGGTGAATGGGACTTCCAGATCCATAATAAACTGCATGCCATTCCTGCTGTCATTGGCTACAATGCCTACACCTGTCAAATGTCTCGTAGAGACGAAGTCGTTTTAAGGAGGTGTCGGGCATTCTCATCTGACACACAATTTCATCTTAGATGGGAGCAGTGCTCCCGAGTGTGTTGGCTGTGATGCTGAATACGGCCTCAAACATATCTTGGTTGACTGTAGACTTTGCCCATGTTAGGCAAAGGTTCTACACGGTCAACTCTATATATGATTTATTTGACAGCATCGCTGACGATGTTGTCATAAATTATTTGAAGGCCATTGGCCTATATCATAAAATATAAATTTTAATTGTCATAAATATCTATAGATAAACAATTATATACATATAGATTTATACATGTACTATAACCCTGGTTTTCGAGTTTTAACTCTTATTTTTCTTTTCATCTATGTGAAATTCGGAGATACCATTTACCAACAGTGCATAGGTATTCAAATTTTTACCAATTGTGCGCCTCTTTTGGCAGACCTATACCTGTTTTCATATGAATACGACTATATGCAGAAATTATCTAAAAGTAATATCTTTAAAGCTCGATCCTTTTCATTTAGCAAGCGGTATATTGATGATCTACTGGCGTTAAATAATCCCCATATTGCTGAAGCGGTGAAGGAAATCTATCCGCCTTCATTGGATTTAAAGGAGACAACAAATAGTCCTGATGGTACATCTTATTTGGATCTATATATGTACAAAGACGGACAAGGTCTCTTTTCACGCCGCCTTTACGACAAAAGGGATAATTTCAATTTTGATATTGTAAATTATCCTTATTTAGATAGCAATATACTAAAGGGTCCTGCATATGGCGTATACATATCTCGCCTTGTACTCCATCAAACGCCTTCATTCTAAGTTTCTCAAATTTTACAATGAGTATAACACTCTCGTTGGCAGGTATGGACAGAGCGTTCAGAATCTCTGGCGATCTGCATTGTGATCAACCACATAGACGGCGCTGTTATCCCTATGTACATATCTATCACGTACATGGTATTTAACAACATAGATGGGCGCTGGTTGCCCAGTGTAACCGTCTATCTTGTATGTCATGTGTAACATCATAGATGGCGCTTCTTGTAGTATGAGCTCTTTACATAATAACGAGAAAGACATAATCGTCCGTTACTGTTGAATTATAATCTGATCGGTTAGGGTCTGCAACGCTCGTCATTAGGGAGGTTTCGCACGTCGACGGATACGGATACGGATACGATAACCGTAACCGTTCACGTATTAACGGATACAAAAACGGGTCTCGCACGAATGACGCATTTGTCAACTAGGGGGCGCTGACTTTCAACATGGCGGCAGACGCGGGAGTTACAAATTTATTGCAAGCAGCTATCGAAAATGATGACGAAGAACTAGTTATATTGCTTCTTCAACAGAATTTCAAGCCAACGACATATAATTCACATATGCCAAGATTTTCTCTTCATAACATGTCAGATGCCCAGTGCATGACTAATTTTCGGTTCGACAAACATTAAATCAATCGGCTATTTGTGCGTCTGAACTTGCCAGAAAGAATCGTTTGTCCCAATAGAACAGTGGTGGACGGAAGGGATGCTTTGTGCATTCTTCTTCGGAGATTGGTATACCCAAATAGGCTAGCGGATTTAGAACCTTTCTTCGGACGACCAAAATCCACACTTTCTATGGCCATAAACGCTACCTTGAACCATATTTTCGATGAACATAGCCATCGCCTCACAGATCTTAATCAGGATTGGTTGCGCTCGAGATTGCAGACATATGCCGATGCAATCCATGAAAAATGTTTCGGATTTATAGATGGGACAGTTCGTCCGATTTGCAGGCCTACTCGTAACCAGAGAGTTTGTTATAATGGTCACAAGAGAATACATTCCCTGAAATTTCAATCAGTTGTCGTGCCTGATGGAATGATTGCCAACATGTTCGGTCCGGTGGAGGGTCGGAGGCATGACTGCGTGCTCCTTCGTGAGAGTGGAATTATGGATAGGTTAGAGCATGCGGGACAGACCGACAACAATGGACTATCGTTTGCTTTATATGGTGACCCAGCATATCCGATTAGGAAATATCTAATCTGTCCATTCAAGGGGGCAAATCTTAATCCAGATCAACACAATTTCAACTATTAGATGTCTACAGTTAGGGAGTCTGTGGAATGGGAATTTGGAAAAGCCCTCTCTTTGTTTGCCTTTCTAGATTTTAGAAAAAACCTGAAAGTCCTACTACAGCCAGTTGCAAAATATTATTTGGTGGGTGCGTTGCTTACCAATTGTCACACCTGTCTGAAGAGGAATCAAACCAGCTATTACTTCAGACTGGAGCCCCCAACACTAGAGGAATACCTTGCCTGATGCTTATACATGTATATATGCATGCTAATACTGGAAACCATAGGCCTACATAAGATAACACAAAGAATAAATTAATTTGTTAAAAGTTGAAACATTTTTGACTCCATTTTTATTCAGTTTCTTATGGAGTTTCCACCAGACCATAGCACAGAATAATCAGTTTAACACATTTCCCTGAAGCCTTCAAAATTCAACAGAACATTCATGAAATATACTTAATACTTATTATAATTTAGAACAGAAATGTCTCAGAATATGTTTTTGTTTCTTAAAGGACAAGAATAAGCAACTATATAAAGTGGACCTCATGTGATAGAGAATTCCATGCTAATTCCAAATATGCCTTTCAGTATTTGTTTACATTTTTTTTATAACGAGTTATTAACGAATGAAGTTTGACATAAAAGGGTGTATGTTTGGGACCATACACAATTTTGGGGTATTCGCACAACTTGCTGAACACAAGTTGCACAAAAACTGGTTATATTTTAACAATCTACAACAATGTACATGTATTTTGGCAATTTTGAATGCAATATTTATAGTCATAATGACCATTTCCAGGAGCTTAAAAGTCAAGTTTCACGTCACGAATGTCCAAAAATTGTGTATGGTCTGAAAGGTACACATTAAAGTATATTAATTCAAAATTCATTCGTTAATAACTCGTTGTAAAAAAAAAAAGAAGGGCATATTTGGAATCAGCATGAAATTCTCTTTCACATGAGATCCTTTATATAGGTGCTTTCATCTCCTTTAAGTCAAAAGATGGAGAAAATTATAAATTAATTCAAAGTTTAAACTCCACATTTAGTCAAGATTGTTTGCAATGTGATCTGATATAAAAATTTAAATTAAAATTTTATAATGTACATGTGTAATGTACAAAGTAAAGAGGATTGCCATGGATATTTGTTTATACATGCATGCTTATATATATACAATATTGATATTCCAGGCATATAATCTCTTACAGAATTATTAGTAAATAAGTTGAACACAGAAATAAATTATTGATTCAGACATTAATGATTATCCCCCTGATTATGAATTATGATTATGACTCATTATTTTTCTTGTCAATCAATTGGCGAATTAAGTCCATCATAAGGGAATCACGCTCCATCCTGAATTCTCTTTCTCTTCTCTCCAAGTCAAATTTCTCTTTCTCCAGCTCTAACTGCTTGGCCTTCAACTCAGCATCTTTGTTATTTTTTTCACGTAGCATCTCAAAGTACGTTGTAAAGTCAGTTCTGCCACTTCTTCTCTTCTTTGGACTGGCTGCATCATCCTGGCCTGCGTTCTCACCTGATAAATATTGGATAGTACATGTATTAGATCATCTATAGAATTCTCAAATGCATTAAATTGTATACACCTTATATAAAAACTGCATTTGAATTAGGCATACACCAGACACTAATATAGCTGTATTTTTACACAAGTAGCCTACTAATACTATTTTCAACTCTAACTTGACATCTCCTTAAAAGATATTAAACTTAAAACACTTATATAGCATTTGAAAGCATTCTATCTTTACTCAAAATATTTGTTTTTCATTAGTGTTTACATTTTTTTTCATCTTTGTTATGAGTAATTACCATATATAGGCGATGTTGTTTGTAGACTTTATGAAGCATAATATGGAGACCTATTTATAACTTTCTGAATACAAGTTGTAAAAATCCAAGTTCCCCCACCCCTCCAACATAACTGAGTATATGTATATATAAATTAAACTGTTGTAATTTTCAAAAAACAGTTATATTTCTACATTTTATTTTATCATGATAAAAAATGAAAAAAGCAATTAAAGACGTAACTCTTTTGAATCACAATGGAATAGTGTTTTAAGAGTTAGCCACTTTGTATAACAGGTGTTTTCACTTATCCTTGTGTCAATATTTGTCATTTCATTTTTTTTAAATTTAACTAAAAATTTACCTGATCTTTTGAGGGACTGCATTGCAGCTTCTCTAATTTCCTTGCCTTGTTCTTCTTTCTGCTTTTCTGCAGATTGGGCCCCTTTCTTCTCTTCTTTACATTTTGCAGCCTCTCTCTCCATCTCATCCACATCTGTCAACAGCACATCCCTCTCTGTATACTCCTCATCTGTTCCTGATCTGAAACATACAGTGTACAAGCATTTATTTTTGTTCTTAGTCTATAGCTTTGGACCTGTCATTTAGGTGATATCTGGGTTACAAAATTACAAAAGTGTAAAATAGTACATTACCGGTATAGTACAACACACCGAAACTTAAACATGCAAGCCTACCACGGTACCTATGTTATAGTATGCCACATACTTTTAAATACATAGTACATCAGGTAACATATAGCTCCTGTCACTAAAAGTAGGCCTATACACTGTGGATGTTAATGCATTTTGATGGCCTTGCATGTGGTTTTCTGTAAGAGCAATATTTAGGCCTGCATGGATTTCATAAATATTTTCTAGAATTAAATAAGATATATACTGAGTCTTAGTTAATTAAATTTACACGTTGAAAAGGGCACCTGCATTTGATTAACCTAATGAAACTAAAAATAGAAATGCTGCTGGTGTTAAAGTCTGCCAACCTATGGTTTTGAACTTCCGATGTTTGCAAACTTGAGGCTTGCAGGCCTATCAAACGGGCATGGTTTGTTATAGGCCTATAGCCTATATTTAGCTAAGAGTCATTGGGTTTGGGTCTACATCATTGTTCAAACCAGAAAACAATCTTACGCTTTCAGTGACATCATTTCAGCTCTACGGTGGGCCTTTAGTAGGGTTTTCATCCCATCCTTACAGCCCCTGACAGAAACTTTCTTCGTCCCTGTAAGGCTGGAATTGACGTTGGTGGATATTTTCTCCCATTCTTCCGTGTTTCTGTCCAGCCTGTAAGGATCAACTGCCAAAACTTCCTTCAGAAGCACAATATCCAGGGCTGGATAAAAACGAAGTGGCGGCGTGCTTGAACTTGAACTTGATGTTGAGCTCTCCATCCTGACTCTAGAACTGATTAAAAAAATGTACGTAAATAAAGAAAAGAAATATAAAGGCTACAAATTATATGAAGCAGTGCAGGCCTACTGTGACATAGATCTGTAAGAAACACATAGGCCTGTTTTATGCATGTAGAACTTCACATGTAGGCCTAGACCTAGCCTACTCTGCACTGCGAGTGCGAGTGAAGACCCATGCTGCCGCCGTAGGCTACCGGTCAATGTTATTCAAATTTTCAACAAAAAAATCTACGAAAACCCTGAATATTTTGAAGAAAATGTCTTTAAAAATACATTGATTGCCGGTCAACGATAAACAAAGTTAACTTTCGGTGAGATTACACGCTTGTATAGCTTGATTTAGATATCCGTTTTCTACTTACGTGTATGACAGCCGATGTCCGTGTCTCACGCACTCGTATGGGATGTGGCAGACGAATACTCGTCACGTGGCCACATAAAGTGATGACGTAGCCGTTCGCGTAACCGTATCCGTCGACTTGCGAAACCTCCCTATTTTCAAACTGTATCCAATACCGCTAAACCTGGGGCTAGGGGCCGTAAAGGTAGCCATGCTAATTACATCAGCATGATGCCTTTATGAACAGTTGCAATGAAAGCGCGACTGAGATACTTGTTTAGCTGTTATTTGACATGGAACTCATTCACGGACTACGAATTTGAACTTTGATATGGAATTCATGTCTGGAGTATTCATTGTCTGCCCGGCATCATTGAAAACTGATGACCGCTTCTAACTTTTGTGTTACCGGCTTTATTTCTTATTTGTATAATTTCTTACATACTTTACGGACTACGAATGGTATAGGAATGTCGGACTTGACGCTTATATCAATTTTTTTTGCTGAAAATATCTGGTATAGCCCCTTTAAGTAATTTCTTGGTTATCGGATTGGTCAATTACTGCTGGTTACAAAACTCGATACATACTATAAAGGGATTTAGTTGAACTTGTCATTTTATAAGATTGGAAAAACAGATACATTAAAAGAGCGGCATATACAAAACCTTAGTGGTGTAACCGACGTAGGAAAGATGGCTTAATGTCACTTGTGCATTGTACTGTGACGTCATTTACACTGGTGTTTGCCCTGATGCTGTGTTGTGTCGTCGGTATAAGGTACGCTATTGTGAGAAAACAATAAACAGTATTTTATTCCGACAAGAGTAGCAGAATGGGATCGGCGAACAGCCGAATGAATAATGTTCATGAAAAATTATGACCAGTTCTAATCAACCGTATTACAGAATCCGACCTCTCGACACTGTCCTTCCAAAATTTGCCTTGAAAGTGCCATTTTTATCAGAAGTAGCTATAAATGGGGTAAAATTAGGTTACCCACCCGTCAGAGGTGCCCCTTTAGTTTAAGTATGCTTGCCCCTCAGCATCTTGAGTAACCCCTATATGATATTTTTTGAGTGTGAATGCATACAAATTATTCACATGATCAGTAGTACAAGCTGGCCTGATAAAGACATCCCGTGATCTCAAACCATCTCGTATTGGATGATTTGAAAGCCAGTTGCTTTATTTCTTCAAATGGGCTTATTCTTAGAAACTTTCAGTTTGCCTAGGATGATTCTATACACGTTGACGTGTAGTTATTTCGATACAGTTGTATTCAAAGAAACTGGCAGTTAATTTGCCTTGTGAAATGTGTGTTCACAGAAGCGATGCTGAAGAACGTTGCCTTCAAAACAACAGAAGACCAGGTCGAGAGAGAGATGATGATATGGCTCCCAACGCCTGCGACAGGCATGGGGGCAGGAAGAGGCGCGCTGAGTCTCAAGCCACTTTGTCAGTAGTGACTGTTTCGGAAAACAGCGAAATCGCCGAAATCACTGAAAATGAACTTTGATCGGTCCGAGCTACTTTCCTGTGCTTGATTTAAGAGTCAACTCTTTTTGTACCATTGGTGCAGGTGGGATCAATTAAACTATTTGGAACTTACATATACGTGTTGGTTGAGTTCCTTACTTTATAAATGTAAATAAGTTCTGAAACTGTTTTGGTGATTCACTGGTCTCCCACCAGTTAGTATTCTTCATCAAACCTTTTGCAAAGAGCTGCTATGGTAACATTTTCAACCTTAAAGCCAAAGGTTTTGACAGTCGTACTGTTTGGGATTTATGTTGCTTTCTTGTCGACCAAAAGAAAAAGGTTAAAAAAAAATATCAAGGCAGGGTTACTGCAAATATTAATTTAACAAATGTCGCTGAATGATTACTTTTATTCCTAGGAAAAGCAATGGATTTGATTGGGGATAAGCATTCTGGGGTCTTCACTACATCTGTTTAGGACCAGTTATGAGCAAAGAGTACATTGGCCCAATTCTAAATGTACTGTACTGGCCCTATTCTTACAAAAATTGGCGCTGTATTGGCCTAATAACTTTATGCAACTCTGGGCCAATCAATGTATTACTACACTGGTCCAATGCATGTTTAAAAATGGATACATAATGGTGAAATTGATCGCACCGGGCCAGTCCGACCTTGCCGTCTCTGTCAAAATAAGGGCCAAAGTGGCACAGGTCGCTCCCCGGCTGTCTCTCACACAACCGAGAAGATGTGAGCCTATTATATTCCCCGGGCCCACACAGGAGAGCTCCATGGGCTAATTCCCGCTAATTCCCGGGCTAGGGGTGGTATATTCATCGTGGTGAATTAGATCGCTACATTGGATATATTAACAGATGCTATCAAAGCGCAGCTGAGATACATGTTACTCAACTGATGCGCTTGCATACTGATGTCTTTCCTACATCATTGAAAACTAGTGATTGCTTCTCTTTGCCTGATTCCATTTTTGTACTTCGTATATTTTGCTAGTTCTTTGGTGGTTTGTGTTTTACGTCGTTTTTGGAATTATTATCATGCCTCAAATAGATTGAATAAATGAATGCATGCATGATTATGGCTTAACGCCAAAACGGCAATATCTCAGCCATATCATGGCGGGAACATATTCAAACCAGGAAGCCGTGAATAGTTTTCGATATAATCTGCTGAACAATTAAAACTTAAAAGAAAAACGGACAAACACTTTAAAAACAGTTCAAAAAAAATTAAATGTCAGGTAAAAGTCGAAAACCACAATTTCATTTATTGTATGCATTTATATATATATATATATATATATATATATATATATATATATATATATATAAACTATATTCTCTTATACAGGCCAACAGCTTTCAAAAAATCAATAACAGCATCGCCAGCGATGAGGTCAAATGAATCATATATAGAATTTCCTGTGTAGAGTCTTGCCGAACATGGGCAAAGTCTACACAGTCAACCAGGATGTGTTTGATGCTATATTGAGCATCACACCCAACACACTCGGGAGCACTGCTCCCATCCAAGATGAAATTGTGTGTTACACGAGAATGCCCAATACGGCATCTCGTTAAAGCTACTTGATCTCTACGAAACATATTCAAGGCATAGGAATTATAGCCAATGACAGGATGAATGGCAAGCAGTTCATTATAAATCTGCAGATTCCATTCACCCTGCAAAAACAGACGAATATATTTTAAAATATTAGACTTAAAATCATTATATGATAATTTAACTTTTGACAAAGGATTATTAAGGGCAGCTTTTGCCTCCCTGTCTACGACTGTGTTTCCATGGATACCAGTTTGACTTGGTAGCCAACAGAATATGATATCTTTACCTCTTTTTTAATTAGTTTTCTATGTATAGCTAAAATTTTGAGGATCGCCGGATTTTTTAAATTATTATTCCTAATTGCCAAAAGGCAAGAAAGCGAGTCGCTGCATATCACTGCCTTCTGGGCATGCCCAGAAGAAACATATGATCATGCCAGGAGTATAGCCCTGGTCTCTGCAGAATAGATTGAAGACCGGAATGGAAGACGAAGAGAAGCAGCTCAGTGCTCTAAGACAGCTACAGCTGCAAACCTGTCCCCATCAGTATATATAAATTTATAATCCGAATATTTAGCCTTAATCTCAGCAAAACCTTGCAGAATTATAAGAGGATTTGTATTTGATTTCTTATATTTACGTAGATCAAATATCAATTTAGGTTGTGGATAAAGCCATGGAGGAGAGTATGTCCCCAAGTTTAATGTTGGCTTCCAAAATATGGTCTCAAACACGAACACCTAACGACATCTTGTTAGGACATATAGTATATTTGTCTACATTCAATGGATTGCAAACACAGTCGTCGGCGGTGTGATGGTTAGATGTGCTTTAAGCTTTGTAGCATATTGAAGGCTCAATTTTATACGCCTGTGATGTAAAGAAGGCTCGAAATCCTCAACGTATAAATTCTGTATTGGGGAGGTTTCAAAAGCAGCAAGGCTGAGCCTCAAACTTTGATGATGGATTGGATGCAACTTCCTATCCGAACCGTGAACGATGGATACATAATCCAATTTAGACCTCAATAGAGAATAATATAAATTAAGTAAAACTGATCGGTCAGCACCCCAATCGCTGCTAGTAGTTGGGAATGTACGTTTGGTTCCGTTTTAGGGAGGAGGTTTTGACGGAGGAGGTTTTGAGGGAATGCCCAGCCTGCCCCGGCTGGGGCAGGCTGGGTAGGTTAGACGTCACACCTGCCGCCAGCCCTTCGGGCTGGCAGGTGACCTACTAACTGAGTGACCTACTAACGGGTCGGTTATATGAAAGAACCCACAAAGAAGTAACAAAACCAGTAGAGCATTATAATCCCGGTTTGTTGTCCGTGTAGACAAGGTGAGTGTATACATCAGACTGATACGGGGTTTGCTTGACTTCAGTTTTGATCCATTTCTTTCGAGTATATAGAACATACATGTAGCTATGTCTACCAAACTCCAACCTGCTTACAAATCGCTATGTGCATTGAAGAGATATAATAACGAGATCTTGGAGGCCTGAGGTCACTCGTCTTCCGAGTATATAGAACATACATGTAGCTATGTCTACCAAACTCCAACCTGGGCGAAAGCACGGTATACATACAGGCGAATACATAAGTTACAGCAATACCTTATACATTAGCGGGCCTGGGCGAAAGCACGTTATCAGCCCACTGATTGGATGATTAGTGCGAGCGGGCTTTATGTTTTTTTTCCCACGCGTTTCATACAGAATCCTCTGCCTGGCAGAGCTGTGCGCATTGTTGTCAGCCGGGGTTTTGTTCAGCTCGCCTGCTATGTATATATGTCTAATACTGACAAGCATGCCCTACACTGGCTGCACCGGCTGACCTGCCTGCCTACCTCCCAACCAGCCTGCATTGAAATACATAAGTAACAGCAATACATTATACATATACACAAGAAATTTGGTGGGTTTTTTCCACACCGTGGGGTGTATGTGTATATACTAGCGTGTAGTAGACTAGAGTACAGTATAACAGTATAGTATAGGGGTATAGCGTTTTTTTTCTTTTTTTCTTTGTGTGTTTGTTTCTTTGTTTGTTTTAAGTAACACCAATGTATTATACATATACACAAGACAAGGGGATGTAGATATAGATAGATAGAGAAAACAGTGGTTTGTTTGTTTCAGGCTGGGTATGAATTAGGCGGAGTAGAAGGTTAGGAAGACTTTGAGGATTTGGGATAAAATATCAGAACAAGTACAATTACAAAATGGGAAGACTGTGTCTGGTGTGGGGCTTCTTTCTTTCTTTTTTTTAGTGCTTAGATTGAGAAAGTACTATTTCGGGAAGAGTTGGTTGGCCCTGAAAAGGGCCGTTGGAAATGCTGTTTTTTTTTTCTTTTTTCTTTTTTAAACAGCCATTTTTTTTTCTTTTTTTCTTTTTTAACAAACAAATACGAATAAAAACGATTAAAAACGAGATTTACATACAATTAATAAAACAAACGAACAATACGTAATACATACAAATTACAAAAGGGACACCGCTGGGGTGTGAGTCTGCGGGCGCAGGTGAGACAAATCGATGCATGCCCGCAGAGTAGGAGACACGGTCTCTCGTAACAAATCCGACACGTGAGTGTCGGAAAACCGTCGGTGCCTGCCCCTCCACCCTGTGGGGACGCAGCAATTCCCTCACCTGCTCCTGGTCCAGGTGATGCTGATGGTGGTGGGGTCGACCCCTCAATCTGTCTTCGATGTTCCTCACCAGTTCTTGACGGTCCTCAGCGGTTAAATAGTTTCTGTTGGAGAGAGCTCCAACCTCCCCTACACCCCTAGCCGGTGTTTTTGGTAACACCTGGGCTAGGGGTGATGGTTGTTGTTGTTGGCGTGGACTGTCCTCTCTACCCTGCCCCGGGTTCGAACTCCCTGGCTGTGGTTCCATTGGTTCCATGTGTTGACTGTTCTCCGCCTTGCTGCCCTGGCCCGGGTTTGAACTCCCGACCTCTGGTTCCATTGGTTCCATGTGTTGATTGTTTTCTGTCTCTCTGCCCCGTCCCGGGTTCGAACCCGCCTCTGTGTCATGTTGAGTCGCCGGGGGAGTCCCCGGCCAACACCCCGCCCCTCGGGATTCCTGCGTCCGAGAAATCGCTCCAGAACTGTTTGTGTGAGGGGGAGTCTATGTCCCCCGAGGGGTCAGGGTAGTCCTGGGTTGACTGGGGTGGACGTCCCCCGGCTGGTGACGAGTCTCACTAAGTTAACATATCGTCCTCGGCCCAGCCCCACTCCTCTGCCCACGGTGCTTGGTGAGCTTGGCGATGGGGTGGGGGTGGTGGTCTTCTGATTATCCGCACCACCCCACACTTCTTCTTCTACTGGATTGCACCGTGGGCAGGGGCAGGGATCCAGGAGGTTGCTTTCTGGTGTATCCGGAATGACGTTGGTTTCAGGTGTATGAGGAATGATGATCACTGGGGAGGCCGGGGGTGACGGCGTCCACGGTTCTTCATCTTCTTCTTCATCTGTGGTGTCAGCCCAGCTTTCGTCATCCCCGGCACTCCCCAAAAAATCATGGTGTCTTCGATGCATATCTCACAACAAGATACTCTGATACTGTGTGGGTGAAGTTGTTTTGCTCAGTCAGACCAACTCAAACCCGCGGTTGTGCTATATATACTACCAACCCTGGCCTGGGTGAAAGCACGACAAAAGGAATTATCAGCCCACTGATTGGTTGATTAGTGCGAGCGGGCTTTATGTTTTTTTTTGTTTGCTCCCGCGCGTTTCATACAGGATCGTCCGCCTGGCTGAGCCGTGCGCGTGACGCTACATTGTTGTCAGCCGGGGTTGTGTTCAGCTCGCCTGCTATGTATATATGTCTAATACTGACAAACCTACCCTACATCGGCTGGTGGTTGTGATTTCTACGTGTATAAGTGTCATAGATTTTTTTTTATACGTTTTTTTTTTCCACTGAGGATACATCATGGAATAAGTGGTGATTGTATGCTTAGATGTCTTCTTTCTTTCCTGAACCCGCTTTGCTTCTTGAAAGTTAATTTAAGACAGTAAGAGCTATCTCATGTTACATGTTTGTAACAGTATATGAAAAGTATAAAAAAAAACTTCCTTACTGGATAATGTGCAATAAGACATGCTGCATTTAATTGCTGAAAATTACTATTCACAGCTGAGATCGCTAGATTTCTTATTGAAATAACAGTAGTTTTAGTTCAATATATTTAATGATAGTTGTGATAATGAAACCTGTACCAGCGGCATTTCAGCTATATCAAAGACATGGGGTGTTATGCTCGATCTTTCACCTGCCAGGTGTGCCATAAGAGTTTTCGGACACTGCGGGAGTTACGACGGCACGGTCAAACGTGCACCGACGCCATTCGACGAAAGTACCCCGGGAGTGTCTTCCGCAATCGACCCACCATTTTCGAAACGTTGGCGGACATGGGGAGCGAACTCCAGGACGGTGACGACGGCATCTTCTCGTACCGAGCATGTTACGACTTTGAGGCGTTCTTGGCTCCGGTGAACCCGGTGGACGACGCGGAGTAGAAGGTTAGGAAGACTTTGAGGATTTGGCATAAAATATCAGAACAAGTACAATTACAAAATGGGAAGACTGTGTCTGGTGTGGGGCTTCTTTCTTTCTTTTTTTTAGTGCTTAGATTGAGAAAGTACTATTTCGGGAAGAGTTGGTTGGCCCTGAAAAGGGCCGTTGGAAATGCTGTTTTTTTTTTCTTTTTTTTTTCTTTTTTAAACAGCCATTTTTTTTCTTTTTTTCTTTTTTAACAAACCGTCGGTGCCTGCCCCTCCACCCTGTGGGGACGCAGCAATTCCCTCACCTGCGCTTGGCCCAGGTGATGCTGATGGTGGTGGGGTCGACCCCTCAATCTGTCTTCGATGTTCCTCACCAGTTCTTGACGGTCCTCAGCGGTTAAATAGTTTCTGTTGGAGAGAGCTCCAACCTCCCCTACACCCCTAGCCGGTGTTTTTGGTAACACCTGGGCTAGGGGTGATGGTTGTTGTTGGCGTGGACTGTCCTCTCTACCCTGCCCCGGGTTCGAACTCCCTGGCTCTGGCTCCATTGGTTCCATGTGTTGACTGTTCTCCGCCTTGCTGCCCTGGCCCGGGTTTGAACTCCCGACCTCTGGTTCCATTGGTTCCATGTGTTGATTGTTTTCTGTCTCTCTGCCCCGTCCCGGGTTCGAACCCGCCTCTGTGTCATGTTGAATCGCCGGGGGAGTCCCCGGCCAACACCCCGCCCCTCGGGATTCCTGCGTCCGAGAAATCGCTCCCGAACTGTTTCTGTGAGGGGGAGTCTATGTCCCCCGAGGGGTCGGGGTAGTCCTGGGTTGACTGGGGTGGACGTCCCCCGGCTGGTGACGAGTCTCACTAAGTTGTTAACATATCGTCCTCGGCCCAGCCCCACTCCTCTGCCCACGGTGCTTGGTGAGCTTGGCGATGGGGTGGGGGTGGTGGTCTTCTGATTATCCGCACCACCCCACACTTCTTCTTCTACTGGATTGCACCGTGGGCAGGGGCAGGGATCCAGGAGGTTTCTTACTGGTGTATCCGGAATGACGTTGGTTTCAGGTGTATCAGGAATGATGATCACTGGGGAGGCCGGGGGTGACGGCGTCCACGGTTCTTCGTCTTCTTCTTCATCTGTGGTGTCAGCCCAGTTTTCGTCATCCCCGGCACTCCCCAAAAAATCATGGTGTCTTCGATGCATATCTCACAACAAGATACTCTGATACTGTGTGGGTGAAGTTGTTTTGCTCAGTCAGACCAACTCAAACCCGCGGTTGTGCTATATATACTACCAACCCTGGCCTGGGTGAAAGCACGACAAAAGGAATTATCAGCCCACTGATTGGTTGATTAGTGCGAGCGGGCTTTATGTTTTTTTTTGTTTGCTCCCGCGCGTTTCATACAGGATCGTCCGCCTGGCTGAGCCGTGCGCGTGACGCTACATTGTTGTCAGCCGGGGTTGTGTTCAGCTCGCCTGCTATGTATATATGTCTAATACTGACAAACCTACCCTACATCGGCTGGTGGTTGTGATTTCTACGTGTATAAGTGTCATAGATTTTTTTTATACGTTTTTTTTTTCCACTGAGGATACATCATGGAATAAGTGGTGATTGTATGGTTAGATGTCTTCTTTCTTTCCTGAACCCGCTTTGCTTCTTGAAAGTTAATTTAAGACAGTAAGAGCTATCTCATGTTACATGTTTGTAACAGTATATGAAAAGTATAAAAAAAACTTCTTTACTGGATAATATGCAATAAGACATGCTGCATTTAATTGCTGAAAATTACTATTCACAGCTGAGATCGCTAGATTTCTTATTGAAATAACAGTAGTTTTAGTTCAATATATTTAATGATAGTTGTGATAATGAAACCTGTACCAGCGGCATTTCAGCTATATCAAAGACATGGGGTGTTATGCTCGATCTTTCACCTGCCAGGTGTGCCATAACAGTTTTCGGACACTGCGGGAGTTACGACGGCACGGTCAAACGTGCACCGACGCCATTCGACGAAAGTACCCCGGGGGTGTCTTCCGCAATCGACCCACCATTTTCGAAACGTTGGCGGACATGGGGAGCGAACTCCAGGACGGTGACGACGGCATCTTCTCGTACCGAGCATGTTACGACTTTGAGGCGTACTTGGCTCCGGTGAACCCGGTGGACGACGCGGAGTAGAAGGTTAGGAAGACTTTGAGGATTTGGGATAAAATATCAGAACAAGTACAATTACAAAATGGGAAGACTGTGTCTGGTGTGGGGCTTCTTTCTTCCTTTTTTTAGTGCTTAGATTGAGAAAGTACTATTTCGGGAAGAGTTGGTTGGCCCTGAAAAGGGCCGTTGGAAATGCTGTTTTTTTTTTTCTTTTTTTTTTTTTTTTCTTTTTTCTTTTTTAAACTGCCATTTTTTTTTCTTTTTTTCTTTTTTAACAAACAAATACGAATAAAAACGATTAAAAACGAGATTTACATACAATTAATAAAACAAACGAACAATACGTAATACATACAAATTACAAAAGGGACACCGCTGGGGTGTGAGTCTGCGGGCGCAGGTGAGACAAATCGATGCATGCCCGCAGAGTAGGAGACACGGTCTCTCGTAACAAATCCGACACTCACGTGTCGGAAAACCGTCGGTGCCTGCCCCTCCACCCTGTGGGGACGCAGCAATTCCCTCACCTGCGCCTGGTCCAGGTGATGCTGATGGTGGTGGGGTCGACCCCTCAATCTGTCTTCGATGTTCCTCACCAGTTCTTGACGGTCCTCAGCGGTTAAATAGTTTCTGTTGGAGAGAGCTCCAACCTCCCCTACACCCCTAGCCGGTGTTTTTGGTAACACCTGGGCTAGGGGTGATGGTTGTTGTTGTTGGCGTGGACTGTCCTCTCTACCCTGCCCCGGGTTCGAACTCCCTGGCTCTGGCTCCATTGGTTCCATGTGTTGACTGTTCTCCGCCTTGCTGCCCTGGCCCGGGTTTGAACTCCCGACCTCTGGTTCCATTGGTTCCATGTGTTGATTGTTTTCTGTCTCTCTGCCCCGTCCCGGGTTCGAACCCGCCTCTGTGTCATGTTGAGTCGCCGGGGGAGTCCCCGGCCAACACCCCGCCCCTCGGGATTCCTGCGTCCGAGAAATCGCTCCAGAACTGTTTGTGTGAGGGGGAGTCTATGTCCCCCGAGGGGTCAGGGTAGTCCTGGGTTGACTGGGGTGGACGTCCCCCGGCTGGTGACGAGTCTCACTAAGTTGTTAACATATCGTCCTCGGCCCAGCCCCACTCCTCTGCCCACGGTGCTTGGTGAGCTTGGCGATGGAATGGGGGTGGTGGTCTTCTGATTATCCGCACCACCCCACACTTCTTCTTCTACTGGATTGCACCGTGGGCAGGGGCAGGGATCCAGGAGGTTGCTTTCAAACGTGCACCGACGCCATTCGACGAAAGTACCACGGGGGTGTCTTCCGCAATCGGCCCACCATTTTCGAAACGTTGGCGGACATGGGGAGCGAACTCCAGGACGGTGACGACGGCATCTTCTCGTACCGAGCATGTTAAGACTTTGAGGCGTACTTGGCTCCGGTGAACCCGGTGGACGACGCGGCGACTGGCTCGACGGAATGAACGGCTCAACAGATCCCCATGAGTGTCAGTGTCAACTCTAATGTACCGGACTACGACCAACCCGTGTGTTTCATCTCCACCGACGATCCCCAGGCACTCGTCGAGGACAAGATGGCTTACCTCAACACCATCAGTGAGATCAGTAGCGCTTATCTCCACGAGCGTTATGCGGATCGATCCCGACGAGAAGAAACCGTCTTACACGCGCCGAGTACGGGACAGATTCGTGACATATATGGACCAGCTCCCCGTCCTCGGCTTTAACTCGGGTAACTATGACCTGAACTTAATCAAATAACAGCTTTACCCCCACCTGGTCCAGAGCGGTGATTTGGAGTATGTGATTAAGCGGAACAATAATCACATGGCCCTCACCACACCGCAGCTGAAATTTCTGGACATTCGGAATTACCTGGCTCCGAATTACAGTTACGACAAGTGGGTGAAAGCTTACGACTGTCGCGTGACCAAAGGGAAATTTTGTTACAGCTACATAGATTCCCTGGCCCGGTTGGAGGAAACGTTCCTGCCACCGCAGCATGCTTTCGACAATGATCTCACCCACCAGCCGTGTACGGACGCAGAGTACAAGACCCTACAGATGGTGTGGCGAGGGCACGGCCATGCGGACCGTCAAAGACTTGCTGCGGTGGTATAATAACCTAGACGTGATTCCCTTCATGGAGGCTGCGGAGAAGATGACGGTGTTCTAACCAAACCATGCATGTGGATGTCTTCAAAGACTGCATTAGCATACCAGGGCTTACCCTCCGCTACTTATTCCATGATTTACGCTCCGTGTTCACCCTGGTCGGTGAGAAAGACAAAGACATGCACGATTGCCTCAAGAAAAACATCGTGGGTGGGCCGAGCATCATTTTCCACCGCTACCACGAACGAGGCGTGACCCGTTATACGGGGAGGGAAGCTTTGCCATCGCATCGTGGGATTCGATGCCAACGCGCTATACCTGTAACTTGCCTGGCCTCACCTATGCCGGCGGGTCATTGTATCCGTTGGCGCCGTCGGGACGGGGGAGAGAAGTTCGTTCCCTCCGGCACGGCCACCCGTCTGGCCTGAAAAATGGCTGGACTGGGAGTCACAGCAGCTGGGGGTATCGATCCGTCACCGACTAAACCACACCGAGAAGCGGATCGGTGACCGACAACTCCCCGTAGACGGGTTCGCCTATATCGACGGACAGCCTACTGTGTTTCAATTCCACGGGTGTTATTTCCACAATCACGGCTGTCAGCTGAATCATCCCTCGCCCGGGGAAG